>NC_073313.1:257130281-257220281 GCF_027595985.1 Sorex araneus
AAGTTCCTATCATTGGTTTCTGTAGCTATTTGTCTTCCTGTTCTTCAGGGACTCCGACAATTCTGACATTGTTTTCCTTGGACTCATCCCCTAGTTCTGGGCCATACTGCTCATTTCTTTTTTTTAAAAATTTATTTATTTATTTTTAATTAGTGAATCACCGTGAGGGCACATTTACAGATTTATACACTTTTGTGCTTATACTTCCCTCATACAAAGTTCGAGAACCCATCCCTTCACCAGTGCCCATTCTCCACCACCAGTAAACCCAGCATCCCTCCCACCCTCCCCAATCCCATCTCCCCCCACCCCACCCTGCCACTGTGGCAGGGCATTCCCTTCTGTTCTCTCTCTCTAATTAGCTGTTGTGGTTTGCAATAAAGGTGTTGAGTGGCCACTGTCATGCTGCTCATTTCTTTCAGACTATTTCCACCTTTTGTTGTTTCCTTGTAGTTTTCTCCTTCTCATCTCGGAGCTCCTTGATCTTTTGCTCAGCCACTGTTATTCTGCTGATCAAAGCTTCTATTGACTTTCCTTTTTTAATATCACCTACCATTTCTGACTGTAATAGTTTTTTTCATGTCAACTCTCACGCTGTCTTGTGCTCTGCTGACTACCTGTGCTGTTGTTTCTTTGAACCCATTGAACATCTTCATTGTAGTGTCACCAAAGACATTGTCTGGTGTTGTGTATGACTTTTGGTGATACTGTTTCTGCTCATTAAACTTGGTGGGTTGCTGTGTGTTTTCTCCATTGGTTTTCTAGTGTTCTTGCTTGTTCCGGGGGTGTGTCTTTGTAGTTAACCCCCCTGGAAGATGCTGAGGGATTAAGCTGGAGATTTCTCTGTCTTCTCTGCCCACCTGGGATGGTGGCGCAGCAGGCAGAGGAGAAGGTCAATCAGGCCGGACCCAACTTATCCTGTGGGCCCTTAGTGTGTCAGCCGTGGAGGTTGCTGGGACTCACCCGGTAAGCAGGGGTTCTCCCATTCTGGAATAAGTGCAATAGCATCAGCCAGAGAGGCAAGCCTTACCTGGGATGGCAGAGCCCCCAGCAGAAGATGAGGTGGAAAAGAATATTTTCTGATATCACAGACCTGGAGTGATAGCACAGTGGGTAGGGCGTTTGCCTTGCATGCAGCTGACCAGGGTTCGATTTCTCCGTCCCGCTGGGAGAGCCCAGCAAGCTACCTAGAGCATCTTGCCCACGGGGCAGAGCCTGGCAAACTCCCAGTGGCATATTCAATATGCCAAAAACAGTGACAACAAATGGATGAGCAATGGGATGACAGTGACAGTGACAGTGGCTGGCATTCAATAAAATAATTGTGGGTTTAGTATCAAAAGAAATATGTGAAAAGATGGGCCAATAATATGTCAATGTTATATGTTTGAGATAGTAGCATAACTCCATCAAGACGGAGAGGAGACACGGCAGTAGTGAGGCAGGTGAGCTCGCCAGGTGGGGACAGGACATCAGCGCATGTCCAAGGGTAAGCTAGAAATTCACAAAACAGAGAGTAAAGAATGAAAACCCTGGAACTGAGGGATTTTCTAATGGTCAGTACAAATGAAAATCCTAGGGGAAAACTCCTTAAATAGCAAAACAAAATTTTAATAGTGAGGAAAATACATCTGGAGAAAAAAATATAGTGCACATAATGTTTATAAAGCAGTTTACAAAACTTAGGAGGAAACATAAGCATATCAGAAAGTATAAATAAGTTAACTCACCAATTAAAAGAAACAAAATCTCAATTATGCTTATAAGCAAGACCTGACAATTCAAGTGATACAGCAAAAGCAAAGTGATTCTGAGAGAGGTCTAAAATGAAGTGAAGAACAAATGTAAACATACCAAGAAAATGTGAATAATGAAAATACAAGGTTTTTAATTTTATCTGCACATTTAAACTCTTTTTTTTGCTTTTGGGGTCACACCCGGCGGTGCACAGAGGTTACTCCTGGCTCATGCACTCAGGAATTACTCCTGGTGGTGCTCGGGGGACCATATAGGATGCTGAGAATTGAACCCAGGTGGGCCAGGTGCAAGGCAAACACCCTACCTGCTCTGCTATCTCTCCAACCCCTTGAAATTTTAATTACAGAGAATTCAAGATGAATTCATTAAAAATAAATAAAGGATTGTCTTAAATACTAGTGTCAAAAGCCATAGCAAAGATTAAATACATTTGGCTCTAAGAGAACCAAATGAAGTATGGTTTGCTTTAATAAGCAGAACCACACAGAAGATGCAAAAAGAAACAGAAGCAATACTAATAAGCACTTTTAACTCGCCACACTCGATATAAGATCAATAAACAGATAATAACACAAATATAGTAGACCTAAATAACATATTTATTAAGACAGATCTTATGGATCTTTATAGAACTTCAATTCTGATAATATAGAGCATGTTTCTATTTTGTGAGTAGAATATTTACCCCTAAATAATCAAATATTATATCACAAAGAAAATTACAATGAGTGTATGTTCAGATTGAATACTGCTTCCAAAAGAATTCTCACATATAAACTCTTTCTGTCTCCTGTTCATAATGAGATCATCCAGGAATTTCATCAATAATGCAAAGTTATTTTGTTGTTCTTCCTAAATGGTGTGTAGGCTTTTCATATGCCCTTTTTGAAAATCCTATCCCAACTTGAACTGTTACTTCAATGGTTAGGAAAAAATTAAATTCTAGGTAAAATATTGGACTTTGAAACATGTATCGACTATGTTTGAAATAGACCCCTTTGTGAACAGGACTGACAATCCACTTATCAATTGGCTTTTACTTGATACTTGTCCCTCTGCCCTGTTTTCTTCTGTATTTCTAGATCTTGGTGTTGAGATCTCTCCCCTATAAGGCTTTCCTCCCTTACCCTAATCATCACTGCAGTGGGAAAAATAATAGCTTCTTTGTATCCTTTCCTGACTTTTGCCATCTCTAAGATAATAATAGCAATCTTGTTTTTGTTCTCCTAATTCTATTAGGCTTCCAGCTAGTTTTCTTACTAACCCCTGTTGGGAACCACTGGTACAAAGAATCAAAAGTTGGAAACTATTGTATGGTTCATGATGAATTAAAGGCATTCTTATTTTAATGGGGAAAAATATAAAATAAACTTTGTAATCAAGGGGTAATTTAAAATAATTCTACTCATTTTCCCCCTGAAACTTCTTGGCTTTTATTGCCATTGTTGGGCAAAACTCAGAAGAAATAGTTTTGGGAGGCACAAGAGAGATGGTAGAGGGGTTAAGCCACCTGCCTTGCTTGCAGTTAACCTCTCCTCTCTTCAATCCCTGGTACCACGGTTTGCTGATCGCTATCGGGGTAATCACTGAGGAGAGTCAGAATAGACCTAGGTATTGCCCAAAGGCTCATCAAACTAATAATAAAATAATACTGGGTCCCAGGGATGTGACTTGGTAATAGAGAACAAGCTTCATGTGGATGAGGCCTGGGTCCAAGACCTGAGAGAAGAAAATAATAATGGTAATAATTGGAAAGGAGAAAATAATAATGCCTCCCTCACATGGCAACTATGAAAAACAGATCCATTATCTACAGGATGTCCTCTCATTGTCTGTGTTGCTAGCCATGATGCCCAAAAGTAGAGAGAGAGTATGGGGAATATTGTCTGCCATGGAGGCAGGGGGAGGGTGGGAAAGGGGGGGTATACCCAGGATACTGGTGGTGGGGAATGTGCACTGGTGGAGGGATGGGTGTTTGATCATTGTGAGACTGTAACCCAAACATAAAAGCTTGTATCTATCTCACAGTGATTCAATAAAATTCTTTTTAAAAAAAGAAAGAAAAAAAACCAAATCAATAGAAAAAAGTACTATTCTGGTATTTACAAAGGTACCATATTCCACCACCACCAAAGTTCCCAAGTCCCTTCACCACTGGCCCTATGTCGCCTCTAATCTACCTCTGTTTTTCTGAATACTCCTTTCCCACTGCTTGGAAATCTGAATTTTATAATCTAAGATGAAGAGTTTGTTATTGCTCAGTAATGTCTAGTTCCTTGTTTTATCTCTATATGCTACAAAAAAGTGATAACACAGGTAATTCCCCTTATTTCTCTGACTAATTTCACTGAACTCTTCAGTTCCATTCAAGATACAGTCAACTGCAAGACTGCATCTTTTTTTTATAGCTACATAGTGTTCCATTGTGTGTATATACCAAAATTTGATTTACCCATTCATCTGTCATTAGACATTTGGGTTGTTTACATATCCTAGATATTGAATTAAACACTGCAATGTACATAGGTGTGGACATATTCAAATTAATTTTTTGTGTGTTTGGGGAATATACGCCAAGAAGTGAAATCTCCAGACCATAAGAGAGGTCTATTCCTGCTCTGTTGTGTGTTTTTTCTTTTAAAATCACCATACTGTTTTCCAAAGAGCAGAATTAGACAACTTTCCCACTTTGTATATATTTGCACACGATCCAGCAAATAAAAGACCTGCATTTGAAATATATAAAACACCCATGAAACAAAAATACTAATAACCCCTTCAAAAAAATGGAGAAAGAAGATGAACAGGCACTTCTGCAAAGAAAACATATAAGGAACCATTAGGCACAGGACAAAGTATTTATAGTCATTTACTACCAGGGAGTACAAATTAAGACTTCAGTAAGATACCCTCTCATACCAATGACGTATCAAAAAAACTGGAAACTAATGTTAATGGTAATGTGATGACAAAGGAACCAGCCTTTATAAAAAAGTCTGTTCTCTCATAAGTCTCAAGTCGGTTGAAAGATTTGTGAAATCTTGCCTTGGTCTTCAAACTCATGTTCTCCCTGGAACACGTATCTCATTTGCTTATCTCTTTGCTTGCCTATTTCCACTCTAGAGAAGCCCGTGTTCTCTCTTGAACGTGTACTTCTCCCTCTCTCTCCTCTTTCTAAAGAAGCTTCATTAAAACTTTCTTGCTTCACACACACACACACACACACACACACACACACACACACACACACGCACAAGATTTGTGAAGTCTCCCTGGAGCAAAACGAAAATGAGTTCTCAA
Organism: Sorex araneus; assembly: GCF_027595985.1. Lineage (NCBI taxonomy): Eukaryota > Metazoa > Chordata > Mammalia > Eulipotyphla > Soricidae > Sorex > Sorex araneus. Next base: position 257,135,340 of record NC_073313.1, read on the forward strand.
ATCATAACTCAACTCCTTCCATTGAATCCTTTGGTACCCAGCAAATAAAGCACTGGAATGGGCTCTATTTATTTTCCTTTCAAACCCAAGAACTCGTCTTTTTATGTAAGGCAGACGAATCTAAGTTGGCATTTCGTGGTACGGAGGGGTTAAAGTCAGAAATTTCTGTGTACCCACCAAAATGTGGAAAGATTGGAAAGATCCTTTTGTCAGTCGGTCAGAATATTTACTGAAGGATCCTTAGGGTACCGGGTCTGAAGGGGGCTTCTTCTGCCAGCCAGCCTGGAAGGTCTGCACCATGAAAACAAAATTTCATCACTTGTTCATCCAAGCACTTCCCTTCAGCTTTCCCAGTATGCCTTATTTTTGTGAATGACTAACAGCATCACTAGAGCAAAGACAGCCTTTGGATCCTCACCGGAGGGCCTGGGAGGCAAAATGAGTCATCAAGTCTGACGTCAAAGGCTCTGTTCCTTTCGGAGGAGTAGGAAGAAGATGGTAATGGCCTGGGTAGAATGACCCAGATGCCCTCCTGGGCCCTGCATGGGTCATCACCGCTTCCTCTTCCCACGCCTCACAATGATGAGTCCACCCCCACAGACTCCAACTGTGCAAACTCTCATTTTATTTTCAAGTCGACTGAAAAGTTAGAGGCAGGAGTTTCTCTTCCTGTCAAGTCAGAGCCCATCTTAGTGGAGAAGTGTTTTTCCTTTGTGCGGTGCTGAAGGCACACCGTGACTTCCACAGCGTGCCTCAGATGGAACCTGTCTTTGTTCCGGTTGTGATCACACACGCCATCGTGGAATGAGCTTTTATTGGCAGGCATGTGTTTATCACAGTTCTGCAGGCTGGAAAGGCTAAGATCACGGCTGCTCCCTCAGCGTGCATTTACCTCCCAATCTGAGAGTAAATTGAGTCAAATGAGTTTTCCAGCACGTCATCAACTATGTCTGGACAGCCTTAAGTGAGACTTGCCTACCTGTCCGGTCATTTCTGCTTATTCTTTCTCTTGTCTTCCCAGTTAGAATTCTCTCCATCAGGAATTCTGCAGAGCTGATCTCCCATGTAAAAAAATTTCCTTAGACCCTCGTCCAGAAATAGACCTGTTGAAAACCTCAGGGATGCTGTTTTTGTGACTGAAATCTCCAAGTTCCCTCAGAGTCAGGGATGGGTCACTTTCCTCCCAGCCACCTGTTCTCCCAGAAACCTTGGCAGTCATGCCCATGAACTGCCTCTGGTGGCACAAAAAAAAAAAAAAAGATTATTAATGGGCCATGATCCAGGTACTCATAAATAAACCTCATAATAGAAAAAAATAATGAACAAATTTCTCAGAGTCCAGGCCCAGTTCTGGAAGATTCTTCATCCATAATTATCTCTTGTAATAATTCCAACTTTTCCCTGTTCCCACAGAGTAGAAGCTGCTTCCTACTATAGCAACTGCCTCTGGGATACATAAGGAGTCCCTCCTCTCCTGTCTGCTCTCCTTTTTGTGTGCCCAATTCTTTGTATAAAAGTCTCTGTGCTGAAATAACTGATAACTGTCTTCAAGAAAGGATCCTATCTCATACACTCACTGGCATGGGAAATGAGAATTCTTTCCTACTTTCTGGCTCATGAATGTCTTAGTAAGGCACCTAAAGTAGTTTATCATTCTGGCTGATCTATTGTCTAAGGGAGGGAGAAAGAAAAGAAGGGACAAGGAAGGGAGGAAGGAAGGAAGGAAGGAAGGAAGGAAGGAAGGAAGGAAGGAAGGAAGGAAGGAAGGAAGGAAGGAAGGAAGGAAGGAAGGAAGGAAGGAAGGAAGGAAGGAAGGAAGGAAGGGTAAGGAAGGAAGGAGGGAGGGAGGGAGGGAAGGAAGGAAAGGAGGGAGGGAGGGAAGGAAGGAAGGAAGGAAGGAAGGAAGGAAGGAAGGAAGGAAGGAAGGAAGGAAGGAAGGAAGGAAGGAAGGAAGGAAGGAAGGAAGGAAGGGAAAAAAGGAGGGAAGAAGGAAGGAGGAAGGGAGGAAGGACAGCAAGCCCCTAAACATCACTTTAAATATAGTCTAAGAACTCAAGTCTAACTTCAAAGTGGGTGCTCTACTCCCTTAAAACATATTGAATAAAATATTCCCTGATCCTGGTTTATCTGAATAAAATTAAACATGAACAACACAAAAAAAGAGAGATTCGAGTAGGAGCATGGTAGAAAATATGAACTAAACTATTGATTCCTATAAATTGCCCGGTGCTCTGGATGCTATGTTTAGTTTTTTGAATTCAAATCCATGACATAAATGCAATAACTCAGAAGAACCTCATGCAATCAATACTCAAAATACTGAATTACTCTGAGGGGTATAATTTTTACATCGGCACCAGTTATTCTTGTTTTTCTGCGTCATTTTCTTTTTGGGGATGATTTTGAATCATCTGTGGGTAGTTCATTCAAGTAAAAGTCAGATTTTCAATTTTCATAAAAAAATTTCTGTACGAATAAAATTAACGAACTAAGGACATCTAATTCTATTATTTTTTTAAAAATCTGTTTTGTTCCTGTGCTCAATTGCTAATGTCATTCCTTTCAGAATGGACAGTCAAAAGTGCAGCCTTAGGGAAGAACTTAGCAACCATCACCTTACACCACACCCTGGGAATAAAGTGATGACCAACAAAAGCACCTTGTCTACAGGAACTTAAGAGTCCAGGGAAGAATATAGACCAAGTGGGAAGCCTGGGCAAGTGCTAAAACAAACAAACAAACAAACTACACTTAGTCTAAGGAGGTTCCCAAACAGGATGAGTGGTACTCATAGAAAGTGCTCTAAGCTACAAAAGAATTTTACATTAGTCCTAGTTCAATAAAAATGTTGAGCTCCTCCTCCACACAACCACTGTTTTAGATTCTGAGAATAAGAGCAACAAACAAGACAAGACAAAACACATGATATTGGGGAGCTTTCCGGGAGACTGACAGTAAACCCTAAGTAACTGGTCTAGACCAGATTGATTCATTTAGTTGCTTATTTGTTTTATTTATTTTGACAGCCCTCTATTAGGGACCAGAACTTGCTCTGCATACCAGTCCATGGACCGGCATGTATAGTCACAGTTGAAGATCACTGGTCAGACACACCCTCCCCCTTTTAGGCACTGTGATTTTTAGTGATATTTGACCTCCTTTCGGCACCCAGTCCTGGTCCAAAGTGACCACTTGCCTCTATCATTGCTGTAGTGGTCCCTTCCCTGACCTGACCTTTACTCACACTGTGGCAAGCTTCCTACAAGGGCCAGTTCTCCTCTCTTTATTTATTTATTTATTTTAATTTATTTATTTATTCATTTATTTTAATCTTCCCATGAACCTTGAAGTTTTATTTTGGTTATTTCAGAAAAGGAAACTGTCATCATTTAATCCATTTCTTAAACCACTAAATTACAAATAAAACCTCTTAAAGTTTAGAAATCTACAACTGTTGCGGCTGGAGCAATAGCACAGTGGGTAGGGCATCTGCCTTGCACGCGGCCGACCCAGGTTTGATTCCCAGCATCCCATATAGTCTTCTGAGCACCGCCAGGAGTAATTCCTGAGTGTAGAACCAGGAGTAACCCCTGTGCATTGCCAGGTGTGACCCAAAAAGCAAAAAAAAAAAAGAAAAAAGAAAAAAGAAAGAAAAGAAATCTACAACTGTTGTCATTTTAAAAAATAGTAACCAGGGGCATTTTTTTTTTCTTTTTGGGTCACACCCAGCGATGCTCAGGGATTACTCCTGGCTCATGCACTCAGGAATTACTCCTGGCAGTGCTTGGGGGACCATATGGGATGCCGGGGATTGAACCCAGGTCGGCCGCGTGCAAGGCAAACGCCCTACCCGCTGTGCTATCGCTCCGGCCCCAGGGGGGGCATGTTTTATATCAATTGTTTTAAATTAAAATTGTTTTGCTATACTTAGAAAATAACTTTTAATATATAAAGTTAATTATATCAATGAGATTAAAATAAAGACTTTTATCTTAAAATATACTTCTGAACATAAGCTACAGCAGAAATAATCATATATTGATTTTAGGGCCACACTCAGCGATGCTCAGAGATTACTCCTGGTGATGTTCAGAAGACAATATGGGATGCCAGGATCGAACCCGGGTCAGCTGCATGCAAGCTGTACTATTGCTCTGGCCCCCAGAAATACCTCTTTGGCAATTAAAATTCCTGCTAGAGGGACCAGAGAGATAGTTCAGCAGGTAAGGCTCTTGCCTTCCATACGGCCAATCCCTAATTCCCAGCATCTCATATGGTCTCCTGAGCACCACCAAATGGAACCCTGAGTGCAGAGCCACAAGTAACCCTTGAGCATTGCCAGGTGTTGGCCCAAAAACAAAATAAATAAATAAATAAATAAATAAATAAATAAATAAAGCCATGTTTTAAATCTTCCTATATAATAGCATTCAGGAAAGTTTCTCTGTGGTAACCTGTGGCCTGCCCAGGTACTTTGATTTGTTTGAGAGATCATGATATAAAGCTTCTTCAAACTGCAGAAGAGTAGTAACACTCTGGAGAAATAGAGAAGCATGAAAAAAAAAAATGTTTACTGAATCGTCGTGACATACAATTACAAAGCTTTCATGATTGGGTTTCAGTCGTGCAATGTTCCAACACCCATCCTTCCACCAGTGCACATTTCCCACCACCGATGTCCCCAGTATCCCTCCCCCACCCCTACACCCTACCTCCCCACCTCCAATCTGATTCTGTGGCATGCATTTTTTTTCTTACTCTCTCTCCCCTTTTGGGCATTGTGCTTTGCAATACAGATACTGAGAGGCTGTCATGTTTGGTCTTTTACTCACTTTCAGCACACATCTCGCATTCAGAGTGATCTCTCCAACCATCATTGTCACAGTGGCCCCTTCTCTATCCCAAATTAGGCAAGCGTTTGTACCAGGTAATTTAAGGAGCTAATATGAAGATAAGAGAGGAAGCCGCATAGGCGTGGCTGTCATCGGAGCAGCAGGCCTCTCCTTCCATGAGGCCCTGCAGTGCAGTCCTGCTCTTCATTTCTGTTGCTTTCACACAATCACAATATCCCGTTAATCGCCGATTTCTTGGGCGGGCTCAGTAACATCTCATTTCGTCCTTTCCCTGGGATCTTAGAAGTCTATCTCGACTCGGCCCTCCTAACAATGTTGCACTGGGGGCTCTTCAGGGTCAGGGGAATGAGATCCAGCTTGTTACTGGATTTTGCATATGAATACACCATGGGAGGCTTGCAAGGCTGTCCCATGTGGGCAGGAAACTCAGAAGATTGCCAGTTTCTCCCAGAGGGAGAAGTAGGCTAAAGATATAAAGCTTTGTGGCCGAGCGCTTCTGAGAGCTTGCTTTTAAGTCTCTCTCTGGATGTTGGCCGCTGATGGGATTACACACACCTGGGTTCCTCTGCCGGTACCTTCATGCATGAGGCCTGTCCGAAGGAGTAGAGAGGAGCCTCCAGCATGGCTGTAGTTAGGTTCCGGTGGTCTTCGGCTGCCGGGAGCTCTGCTCAGGGTGGAGAGGGAAGCTGGAGCCCATCCCCTCCGAGGGGTCCTGGGAAAGACAGCCAGGCGTGCGGGCAAGAGACTCTGTTGCTTTAGGCATTAATTATTCACCTACTATGTTTCTTTCTTTTGCTCATCGGACCCCTCTCCCATGGATTTGTTGCACTCAGCACTCTCCAGATCAGCAAATGGTCTGACTTCATCTTTTCTTATACGTGGGTATTATTCCATTGTGTAGATGGACCATAGTTTTGTTGCCCAGTCATCTGTTCTGAGGCATTTGGGTTGCTTCCAGATTTGGGCTATTGTGCATAGTACAATGAACAGAGGAGTAAACTCTCCCTTTAGAAAGTGGTACCAACTAAAATACATGGAAAAAAATAGAAAAATAAAGAGATATAATAGGGGGTTGGAAGAAAATCTCTGTGACTTTGAAAACCTTCCTTGAAAGCTTTTTCACAGTCACAGTTCAAGGGCTGGTGCCACCACATGAGCCACGCATGATTCTCTCTGTGCTGTCAGTGATCCTTGGCACCGCAAGCAATTTTCAGTCACACCCCAGCCAGGTGCATGCAAGCCCACAAAGTGGTAGGACCACCCCCTCCCCATTACTGTAAGAGAGCGACATGCCAGCACTGTGCCCTTCAGGAAGTGTGGTCCCAATGAGCACTAGAGCCAGAGCAAACACTTTCCTATCTAAAGTATGTGAGGCCAGGGGCTGGAGCAATAGCACAGCGGGTAGGGCGTTTGCCTTGCACTCGGCCAACCCAGGTTCGATTCCCAGCATCCCATATGGTCCCCTGAGCACCACCAGGAGTGATTCCTGAGTGCATGAGCCAGGAGTAACCCCTGTGCAACGCCGGGTATGACCCAAATAAATCACTGTCACATTCATCCCGTTGTTCATGGATTTGTTCGAGCAGGCACCAGTAACATCTCTCATTGTGAGACTTGTTGTTACTGTTTTTGGCATATCCAATACGCCACGGGTAGCTTGCCAGGCTCTGCCGTGTGCCGAGATACTCTCAGTAGCTTGCAGGCTACTGAGAGAGATGGAGGAATTGAACACGGGTCAGCTGCGTGAAAGGCGAACGCCCTACTGCTGTGCTATCGCTCCAGCTCGACCCAAATAAATAAATAAATAAAGTATGTGAGACCAGCAAACAATGTGCAAGCACTGGAACCAAAGGAACAGACCCCAGTGAGCACCTCAACCCGGGTGTGCCAGCACCGCCCCCAATAGATGACCACGAGAGAGAGCACTGCAGCCAAAATGGGGGAGCACCACAGCCAGGTGTGGGTGCGAAGCTCAGTCGCCACAACAGCAGCAGCACCCACAGGAAGGGAAGGGGGATAGAGGTAAAAAAAAAAAAGAGAGAGAGAGAGAGAGAGATAAAAGTAATCATGGAGCAAAAAATGAAAAAATTCTCTTCATTTGAAAAAAATGAAATGAAAGGAAGGATGGAAGCGTCAGGAACAGACACGTTGAGGAGGAGGTGTTCACACGCAGGGGAGGAAGGCTGGGAGACTCAGCAGAACCAGACGACCGAACACGGTGCCAGGAGAAATCCCAGCCCCACCGCTTCCGTCCGCTCCTGGCTCTGAGCCGCTGGGCTGCCCGCGTGCCTGCGGGCGTGGCCCAAGGGCGGTCCGCTGGCGGCTGTGGAACTGCATCCCGCGGACGGCCTCCTGTCCGGGCCGGGCAGGGCTTTTCGGAAGCAAGAATGAATGAGACAACTGGGAGGTCTGCCAGACTCTGCCAGGAGAACAGGCTAGACCGCTTTGCACCAAGGGAGATGCTCCTCTATAGAAGCAGCCCCTCGAGGTTCCGAGGGAGGGGTCCAGGAAGACTCGTGCCAAGAGGCGCCAGCGAATGTCTCCAGGTGCATGGATTGCTTCGATTTTTTATTATTTATTTTTAAATTGTAAAAAAACCTACTTTCTTAAGTGCAGTAACCTCTGTACAAACCAGCAACTACAATACTCAACATGAAAACATTAAAAATGCATTTCTGAGGGCTGAAGTGACAGCACAGTGGACAGGGTGTTTGCCTTGCATGCGACCAACCCGGGTTTGACTCCCAGCATCCAATACGGTCCCCTACCCTGAGCACCGCCAAGAGTAATTCCTGACTGCCAAGCCAGGAGTAACCCCTGTGCACTGCCAGTGTGACCCAAAAAGCAAATAATAATAATAATAATAATAATAATAATAATACATTTCTATGACAATTATAGTATTATCAAATATACAGTATTATTACTGTATATATTAATGATTGATTAATTAATAAATTACAATATTATCAATAATAATAGTGTAATACAAGTGATACAGTATTATCAAAATATTACATTTTCACACTTAGTAGATAAATGTTTTTTTTTAAATTTTTTTATTGAATCACCATGTGAAAAATTACAGTTTTCAGGCTTAAGTCTCAGTCATACAATAACCAAACACCCATCCCTTCACCAGTGCACGTTCCACCACCAAGAACCCCAGTATACCCCCCCATCCCGCCCCCTCCACCCCCACCTGTGTGGCTGATGATTTTCACTTTACTTTGATTACATTCAATATTTCAATAGAAAACTCACTATTATTATTTGGAATTTTCCCCCCAACAATCAGACATGCTGAAAAGGCATCATTTGATAATTTGTTTTCCATTGCAAGAGCATATGAGGTCGCAGCCATGCGGTTTTGGATTTCTGGTATTTTAGTAGTTAAGTCCAGAGAAATTTCTGCCAGAAGTTGCATCATTGCAAGCTCATATCTCTGTTTAGTGGGCCTTATAAGTCGGCAGTCACCACGCCACCAGAGAAAGGAAAGGCCAAGAAGAAAGGCGGCATGAAACCGTAGCTTAGTTCACAGTCTAGAGGCATTTCTGCAAGAAGCAGCTGGGTGCCAAATGTAGTTAGTTGGCCTCCGGTATCAAGTAGATGAAGACTTTTAAAGGTTGCACAGGCACAGTGGTGAGGGAAGGGTGTTGGAACAGTGTGTGACTGAAATCCAATCATGAGCAGCTTTGTAATGGTCCATCTCACAATGATTCAATTTTTTAAAAATGTTAACAAAAGTAAAATAAAGGGAGATGCCGCCCACAAACTCCCCCCTTGGCAGAAATCTCTCCAGACCTAATTATTAAAACTTTAGAATTCCAAGATCATATGCTATTCATAACTAGCAATAGAAAACAAATCCTCTAATGTTGCCTTTTCGGTAGGTCTGAATGTTGGGGGAATATTCCAAATAATAATGGTGGGACTGGTGTCGAAATATTGAATGTAATCAAAGTAGAGAGAGAGAGAGTAATGTGGAAATTATCTGCCACACAGGTAGGGGTAGAGGTGGGATGGGGGTGGGGAGGTATACTGGAGTTTTTGGTGGTGGAAAATGTGCACTGGTGAAGGGATGGGTGTTTGATCATTGTTTGACCGAGACTCAAACACAAAACTTTGTAACTGCTCTCATGGTGGTTCAATAAATAAATTTTTAAAAAATAAATAAATAAAGGTTGCACAGGCCCAGGCCCAGGCCACCTTGGTTCCTTTCCATCAGGACCCCAAGTTCCCAGAGGAGCCCTGTGCAGCCTCCTGGTACCCAAGAACCAACGCCTCAATGGCTGATCTCGCTCAGGCTCCTCCGCAGCTCCCAAACCCCACATCTACACTTCCAACACATTCTTGGCTGATCAGGAACACACCAAAGTCCATTTTTTTTTAATTGTTTCAACTTTTTTGGGTTTTTTTTGTTTTTTTAATTTATTTATTTTTATTGAAACCATGTGGAAAGTTACAAAGCTTTCAGTCTTAAGTCTCAGTTACACAAAGTCCATTTTTTTTAAAAGATCATGAATCAGAAGTTTGGCCTTTCACTTAGCTGTTTCTTTGGCAAAGTTCTGCAAGGCACGTATCATCTACCCACTCGCCAGCATCCAGAATCTATTTCTTCTCTGCCCGTGGTATGGGTGTCTCAGAAGATTGTCTGTCGCCACGTCGCAGCCTCCACTCATCCGAGTGCACGGAACGGGCATTAGCCAACGTTTATCTGTAGTTGGTTATGGCATTGAACCCAGCTCCGATGAGCTTGAATTCACTTCCTTCCAGAGCAAACGTCAAGAGTAAGGACAACACAGCTCTCCCCAAGTCTCGCTGAAGAAAGAACTGAGAAGTTGGGCAAAACCCAGGGCCCCCTCAGAGATTAAGTGGAGGGCACGGCTGACGTCAACTCCAGATTCAACTCTCAGACATGAATGTAGCGTGGAATCATTCTAGTCTAGCCCAGACTACACTTAGAATCTGGGGCTGTGGGTACTGTTTACAATAGTCAGAATTTGGAAAAAACCCAAGTGCACAAGAACAGATGACTGGTTAAAGAAACTTTGGTACATCTACACAATAGAATACTATGCAGCTGTTAGGAGAGATGAAGTCATGAAATTTGCATATAGGTGGATCAACATGTAAAATATCATGTTAAGTGAAATGAGTCAGAAAGAGAGGGACAGACATAGAAAGATTAGAAAGATTGCACTCATTTGTGGAATATAAAGTAACAGAATGCAAGACTAACACCCAAGAATAGTAGAGATAAGTACCAGGAGCATTACTATAGTTAGAGATAAGTACCAGGAGGATTACTCCACAGCTTAGAAGCCGGCCTCGAATGCTGAGAGAAAGGGCAGCTCAGATAGAGAAGGGACCACCAAGTAAAGGGTGCTAGGAGGGCCCACTCGGGATGGGAGATGTGGGCTAAAAGTAGACTCTTGACCAAACATGATGGCCACTTAATACCTCTATTGCAAACCACAACAGCCAAAAGGAGAGAGAGAGCAAAAGGGAATGACCTGCCACAGAGGCGGGGTGGGGTGGAGGTGACAGGGTGGGAGTGGTGGGGGGATGCTGGGACCATTGGTGGTGGAGAATGGGCACTGGTGAAGGGATGGGTACTCAATCATTGTATGACTGAAACACAAGGATGAAAGTTTGTAAGTCTGTAACTGTACCTCACGGTGATTCACTAATAAATTTTTTTTAAAAAAAAAAAAAGAAGAAAATCTGGGGCTTCGGACTGCACTTTCAACTCTGCGATTCTCTAATCCATAGTTCTCTAGACTTAGTTTTTAAATACAGAAAAAATATCTATATCATTGTTTATTTTCTTTACCTCTGGGCCAGAGACATAGGACAGGAGGTAAGAAACATTCCTTGAATGCAGCCGACCTGGGGTTCAATCCCCAACACCTCATATGGACCCCGAGTCTTGCCAGGAGTGATCCCTGAGCACAGAGCCAGAGAAAGCACATCCGGGTTTACCCCTCTCCTCTCCCCAAAAGTCTGAGGTTCTAAAATGCTCCTATTGAAAGTCTTTTCAACTCCGAGTGTAGAACATGTGCCCTTTTGATTTGGGGTGATGGGGTTCCCAAGTGTGGTTCAGAGGATCGGGGGTCCCTTGCAATGATACTCAGACATAACCAATGGGGTTGAGAGCTCAGTGCAAGGGCCTGAGGATGTGATGCCACTCGGGCCCCTGGTGCTGGGTAAACCCAGGGCACCTCAACATTGCTCAGGGGCCTCCCTGACTCAATTAGCTGAGCACATGCATAGTGGAGGCCCAGGGGAGACCCCAGATTTGACCCCATGTGGTCCCCCAAGTAGGGCTGGCGGTCACTGCCGTACACCAGGCAGGGAGTAATTCTAGTGCACCTCTTGAGCATCAGGTGTGACCCCAAAACAATACAAAAGAGAGCCTCTACTCTAACGGAAAAGTTGGCCTTTACAAGAACCAAGTAGCAGAGTTACAATTCATCTGAATTAATAACACAAGGAAAGCGCAAAAGTGTGTGTCTTGGGTCTAAGTCTGTTGTACTTCACTTTCTTATTTTTTTTTCTTTTCTGCCACACCTATCGATACTTGTGTGTTACTCCAGGCCTCTGCACTCAGGAAATACTCCTGGCGGTGCTTGGAAGACCATACAGAATGATGGGGATCGAATCCTAGTCGGCCACATGCAAGACAAACGCTCTCCTCACTGTGTTATCACTCTGATCCCCATCCTACTTGTAGAGGGACAATATCTTTCTACAAGCCCCGACACAGAACATGGGCTCTGCTTCACCAAGCTGATGAGAGTTGATGGGTTTGCCACCAGATGAACTGTCACAACAGTTGCTCACATAAAGGGAGCCTGGAACTGTGGCTGCACCTCAAGTCACTTGTTTTCTTGGCAAGATAAAATGTAGCCGTCTGGCACCACCTCCAGGAACCGTTTTTATTTCGATCACTGTACTACTACCCCGGGTTATCACTGTAGTCAATTAATTACTCCGGTGAATTTCATTTTTCTCATCACTCTACTTTCACTCATCAAGTGGCTATTGATATTTTCCTGCGTCTCAGCCCCTGGGCTGGGTGCTAGGAACCCAGCAGAAGACACAATGAAATCAGTCTTAAGAATCTCACCTGAGGGGCTGGAGCGATAGCACAGCAGGTAGGGCGTTTGCCTTGCACTCGGCCGACCCGGGTTCGATCCCCGGCATCCCATATGGTCCCCCAAGCACCGCCAGGAGTAATTCCTGAGTGCAAAGCCAGGAGTAATCCCTGAGCATCGCTGGGTGTGACCCAAAAAGAAAAAAAAAAGAATCTCACCTGAGGTTTTGGGTTCCTGTCATGCTTCAGAAACACAAGATTTTCATGTGATGTCTGGACTCAAGACAATCGAGATGACACAGATGCCCTGTCACAAAGCCAGCTCCGCTGTTGTGAAATGAGCAGAGGTCAGGGCCAGAATGAAAGTACAGCAGGCAGGACATTTGCTTTGCATACGGCTAACCAGGGTTGATCCCACACACCCCAGGCAGTCGCCCGAGAACCCTCAGGAATAATCCTAGCAAACACTCAAACAGTGTCAGTCCTGAGCACAGCCAAATGTTGAGCAAAAGGTTTACTGGTCAAATAAACTGATGGTTCTTCAAAATCACACCAGTGGGGGTGTTAAGGACAATGGACCTTTCTAGAAAGGAGGTTATCAGAGTCCAGTCTCAGGGGGCCGCTAATAGGTGAGCAGAGGTGAGAATCTTTTGTCCTTGAGGAAATTTGGAAAAGCACTATCTCTCTCCCACATGTCCCAGCCTCCCTCACTTCACACTCCCTCAAACACATACACCCCTTGGTCTCTATTGTGAAGTCTCTGTTTAAATATTTGTAGGACAATATGATAACCGATGAGTTCCCAGGAGCTCAGAGGCATAGCACAACACATGCTCATTCCTGTCATTCATCCATCCATTCATTATCTTTTTGGACCACTTTCTCCAATTCCTTTGATCCCATGATTCTTCCTTCTCTGCCTATTGGTGCACACCCATTCCACTGTGAACAGGAAAAGCAGAAAATGGAAAGAAACGTGGCAGACATACAGTGGGGCATCGACTATTCCAGCCCTCCCTCCACTAGCCCACTGACCAATAGAGAGAGAGTCTGGAAAATGAAGGAGGTGGATGCCCAGCAATTGGCTGAGTCAAAGGCTGGCCTCTAGCCCCCTAACCAGCAAGTTTCAGCTTCATCCATGCTCCTCAGCTCAGAAGGCAAAGTGAAGCTCTCATTTCATACTTAAGGTACCGGCAAGGTGGAAAAGAGAACCTTAGTTCCTTTTAAAAGACCTTAGTTTCAGCCAGGAGGAATGATCCGTGGTTAGAAGCTTGTCACAAGCTGCGGTGAGGGAGATGGGGACTTAATTCAATTAAAAAAGTTACAGAATTCAATGAGTTTTCTCAGTTTTATTTCACACTAGCCAAAAATAAATAAACAAAATGTATTGAACCTCTATTCTTTCCATCCCTCTTAAACACTTAAGAAGAAATTCTACCTGTATGGCTCAGAAGACAACCCAATGGCTTAAAGTACTTGTCAAGGAAGTGTGAGGCTTGAGGCCAGAGCAATAGTACAGCAGGGAGGACATTTCGCCTTGCACACGGCCCACCTGAGTTCAATCCCCAGCATCCCATATGGTGCCTGAGCACCACCAGGAGTAATTCCTGAGTGCAGTGCCAGGAGTAACCCCTGAATATCACAGGGTGTGGCCCAAAAAGCCAAAACAGAAAAAAAAAAAAAAAAAGTATGACACTTGTTCAAGCGAGTGAGTTCCTGACAGTTCAGGCCGCCTGGAAGCCCCTTTGAAGGAAAGCAAAAATCCACCTCCCAAATTCAAAATATGAGCTCGGTAATTTTCCCTTCACCTCCATTGCACATGTAGCTCTTCTCTCTTTTAATGGTATCCTTCATTGAAAGTGCACTTGAATACTTCACATGTATCATTTGAAAAATAGAAAACATGCTTGAATGTCATTAGGCTTTTAATCCACTGCCAGGAAAACAGGTTCATCATGAGATGGCAGCTTTGATCAAGACAAGATTTATTTAAACAAGTGATCAGCATTAGGACGCAATCAAAGCATGAATGTTAGTGGACCCATGAGTCTGCCCTTATCGTATTGTATGAGGCTTAACGAGCTTACTTCCCCGTTCCCAGAGGACCCCCACTCTCCATCCAGCCAAAGAGCACCTGCACCCCCTGGGGCCATACCAGAACCAGCACCACCAGTTTCTACTCCATTCTGAAGACCTGACATGAATACGCTTACGGTTCAGAACACGCTAGCTTTGAATTATAGCTCATTTGTTCTTTGGGGATAGAAAAAACAGGTGTACATTATCTTTCACCTCAATTTTCTCAATGCACTTCTATTTTTCATGAAGTTTGTGAGAGAATGTACAAATTTCTATCAAAAGATATAACTTTTATAACTCATATAACTATGAAATTAGGTACTTCAAGTAGGACATTATTTTACTCACTTTTCTTGCTGTGTACTTTGGTTAGATCATTCTTTCATTTTTCTTTTCAGCTTTGGTTTTTAATATTATAATTAGCCAAGAGATGACTCTTGATAAAATATTATTAAAAATTTATCAGCAGAGGCGCAGATGCAGCCCGAGCCCATGTGCTGCTTGCGCCCGCATGGCCAAACACATGTGGTGCCTGAGCACATGTGTCATCCGCATCTCCCCTTTTGAGATGTGGACTTTCATGCTTTCCTGTCTAACACTGGGATGTGTGTAGGGGCTCCCTCCACCCTTGGAGAAGCCCGTGTTCTCTCTTGAGCGCGTTATTCTGTCTCTCTTACTCCCCACTCTCTCCCACATTTCTCTTCCTCCTTCCCTTCAAAAAAACCCTCCAAATAAACTCTGCTTACTTCAAACAAAAAAAATATTTACCATCAGAAATAAAATGATGCTTACTTCTAAAAACCAGAAAGAGATCATTCAATTAGTCCATTATAGATACTTTAAAACTATTAATTCCACATGTTATTTTACATTTTCAGAGCTTAGTTTATTAAATGAAAATCAATTTTTTTTATTTTCCACTTCGACTTCCTTAAAAATCATATTTATTTATTTTTTATTCTTAAGGATAAAACAGGGGGTAGTTACAGACTTACAAACTTTTGTGATTACATTTCAGTCATACAATGATCGAGTACCTCTTGGTGGTCCCTTCTCTATCTGAGCTGCCTTTTCCCCCAGCATATGAGGCCAGCTTCCAAGCCATGGAGTGATCCTCCTGGCCCTTATCTCTACTGTCCTTGGGTATTAGTCTCCCATTATGCTACTTTATATTCCACAAATGAGTACAGTCATTCTATGTCTGTTCCTCTCTCTCTGACTCATTCCATTTAGCATGAATGAGTCGATCCAGTTATCTGCAAATTTCATGACTTCATCTTTCCTAACAGCTGCATAGTAAGAATCATATTTTATTATACTTTAATTTTTAAAGTACTTGCCTTATTTTCCAATTGATGTATCAGTTTACAATATCATTGAAGTCATAGTTTTATTCCTGGAAATCTATGGCAATCCCTCAACCATTCTCCCATGATCCCCTTCCCCTTCCGAGCCTGCTACCAGACTTTCTGCTCCCAATGCTATTGATCATGTCTCAGGATTTGTTTGCACTGGGATTGTCTAAAGCTTCTGTTTACAGTCCACTTACAAGAGAAATCACTGTTGATTATCTGACTCACTTTCCTTAGCATGACAGCCTCCAATTCCACCCAAGTTGCAAAAAAATGGAAAATTTCTTCTTTCTCCTATCTGAAATCCATGGAGTATAGATCAGAATTTCTTCACTCGGTTAACTTGTTGGACAGCTTGGTTGTTTCCAGATCTTGACTACTGTAAACAACGCTGCAGTGATGCGTATGTCCCTGTGGATTACTGTTTTATTATTTATTACTATCTACTTGGGGTAGACATCCAGGAATGGAATCATTGGTAATATGGAACATGTTCGAGATCTTTTGAGAAGTCTCCAAACCTTTTTCTCAATAAATCTGAATCATGCAACAACCCCACCAGCATAAACTTTAGTTTTTCAAGTTATTTTTGTACCATTCTAAACAATGCAACTGACCTGAGTATTTTTTTTTAATTTAACTTTCTGACCACGACACCTGTAACTTAACTGTTGTCCAAACTGGCAGTCTTTGCTTGTTCCTTGTTGGGTCAGAGCTCGGTGCTCAAGCCTTACTCCTGGCTGTGTGCTCAGGAATCACTCCTGACATTCTATGTCTGTCCCTCTCTCTCTGACAGCACTCAGGAGAACCTCTGTGGTGCTGGGGTCAAATCCAATTGGCTGCGTGCAATGCAATCAATCTCTCTACCCTCTGGACTCTCTCTCCAGGAGGTCAAACTAGTAGACTTTTAGATTTTTATTTGCTACCATAATAGAGGAGCCATTTTTTCTCGTCCCTTTGTTGTTGTTTTGATAAATGGGATGACACACACTGGCTTCAGGGCTCACCAGGGACTGCATGTTTGGCTCCCATGAAGATCACACTTTTGTTCTACAGGATTATTTGCGGCATGTTCAGCATTTCTGGGGGTCCAACTCAAGGCCTCACGTCTATAAGGCAGGGGCTCTACCACTGAGTCTGCTCACTTGCAGATGCATTAATGGAAAGTTTTCAGTAAAACTGAAGTTTTTACATACTTAACAGATTTCTTCCCCTCTGGGGGGTAGAAATTATAATTTTGGGAATCCTGTTGATACCACGAGAAGCTTCCTGTTCTTCGCCCACCTTTTTCTTCTCTCAAGTAAAGCATTTGCTAAAGTCAGAAAAAAATAAGTGATAAGTTAAAAATTATAAGTCATTATTAAAGTGATAAAAGGATTCTATCATATTAAAACCAACCCTCTTTATGTCTCATGTGTTTTTTCCCCACACTTTATTTAAACACCATGTTTATAAAGCTGTTCATGATGATTTGTTGCTGGAATTCAATATTCCAACACCACTGTCACCTCTTCTCAGCCACCATCTCCATTTTCCCAACCGTCTCTCAAGCCTGTCTCCATAGCAAGCCCACAATAACTTATTTTACATTGCTCGTATTGCTTTTATCAATAAATTGCTAACAGAATGATCACAAAATTTTTCTCAGTAGAAAATTAGTGAAAATAGTTGTACCACACCATCAGGACATTAAGTTCTTCTCTGAGGGGTTACTAAAATGTTGTTCCAAGTTATGTTTTCTGTGTTCATGTTTTAGTTAGTTGAGACTGGCTGGCTTCTACGGTACATGCCATCTAATCTGGTATGCTCCGACTGGATTGTCAGTGTTGTAGACTTTGGAGATATCACATGGCCATGTGTGTGGCCACATACCCCGCAAATCTAGAATTTTTAACTGGGTGATCCAGCTGGAGTTAAATTTTTAACTGGACAGGGACTTTAGTCGTAGGCATGATTGCTGGGGCTTCCAGAAGTACAGAGAGGTTGTGGGAGGCAGCCCACCATGACTCCAAGAAGGCCTAGAATTTTCAGTGACAGGGATCCGTGCACGCGAGGCCCAGTCCTGAGGTGATGAAGTCTGGCTGGGGGCACAGTGGCAACTTTGGAGTGTGGCAGTGAGCAGCCTATATGTCACATGTGGAAGCAAAGTACCTCTACTTCCTTGCTTTCACTTAAATATCTAGTTTTCTTCAAAATAGAACCAAGTACGGGACCAGAGCTGGTTCCGCAGCTAAAGTGTGGTCTTCCAAGTGGAAAGCCACATGTGCAAGCCTGAGCACCACCTGCATACACCGAGCACAATTCACCAGCTCCCCTATTTGTGCCCAGCAGCTGTCTGCAATCCCCAGAGACACAATTTCTAGCAGCACTGCACTGTGTGAACATCAAACTGAGACACTCCCCCCACCACACACACACACACACACACACACACACACACACACATATCAAACTGAGACACTCTCCCCACCACACAGACACACAGACACACATACACACACACATACACACACAAACACACAACCCATGATCACTACAACCAAAAAGATGTGTGAGCACCACTACCAGGAGTATAAGCCTTTCCACTGGCTAGTACATGTGTCAGCATCACAACTAAGGTGTGACCCCTTTGAGATGGCCCACAGGTGTGTGTCGCCATCATTCATCTGACAGCAGCCTTAGTGGAGGGAAAATAAAGCCAACAGTATCAAGTAATTTCCAGTGGCATTTTTCTACTTGACATTCACTTGATGCACATCATTAATATTATTAACATCATTAACATCTTTAAACATGGAAACATAAAATAAAAAAACAAAGTTCGTAAGTGATAATAATTGTTAACAGGCAGGTCATAAAACTAGTGAGGAGGTGATGCTAACTGCAGCCAGAAATATCGGCATGTCCGCCCAGCTCACTCAATGGCAGACCTGCTCATTGTACCTCCATGAAAACTCCTGATATTTCCAAAGAGAAAAAGAAACAGTGTCCCCTTTGGGTAAATCTACTAGAATACAGAGAGAGGGTACGGTAAATACATGGAAATAATTCTGATCTTTAAGATGGTTAAATCATAAAATGTATCATATCAGACTAATCTACCCAGAGGTATTTTAAGTATTGAAGAGAAATGCTACAGTATTTTTTTAAGTAACAAGAAAATAGTTAAAAGAGTACATAAAACCTTTAGAAAAAATAAGTTATCATGGAACCAATGACCACAAACATATTATCTAAAATTCTGAGATTCAGTTAATATGTGACTTAACTCACAAGGAACTTGTCCAGAGTGGAAGTTCATTTTTAGGCCTGAATTCACATAAAACAGCACAAGTCACATTCAAACTGATAAAACGCAATAGCAGCCCTTTCTAGATTTAGGTTTATGTAACAAAATTATTCATCATTCATTGTTTAATACCAAAGTATAATATCTATAAGTAGTCATTGAAAGTCTCTTAAGAGTAAAACAATTTAGGGAAAAAATAGTAATAAATCTCTCTTTGAAAGTTGTTGGTTAAAAATAATAAACATTTATCATAACCACTGAGAAACCCACATAATGAGAGAAAGTATTTCCAAATAATAATATTGAGAGAACTCATGAAATTCAACAAAAACAAATGGGGCTAATGTCTCGGAGAGACACTTCTTGAAAGAAGACAAACAAGGGAGATCAGAGACGGAGCCCGAAGGCTGAGCCTGTGCTCTGAAGGCAGCAGGCCCAGATCCTGGCACTGTCTGGTCTCCCTGGCAAGCCACAACTAGCTCTCAAGCACTGCCAGATAATGGCAAACAAGAACAACAATAATAAATTTAACTTGTTTTCAAAGAAGATATATAACAGAACATATCCCGTTGAAAAGATAGTCAACAATGGACCAAATATGATGGCCACTTAGTACCTGTACTGCAAACTGTAACGCCCAAAAGGAGAGAGAGAGAGAAAGAGAGAACGTGCCTGCCACAGAGCGGGGGTGGGAGGGGAAGGGGATTATTCTCTAAAAAAAAAAAAATGCAAACTGGAAGTGTACAGAAACACCAAGAGATGCTACTTCACATCTATTCAAATGTTTATTATGTAAAAACATAAAAAAACAAGGGTTGACAAGAATGCAGAGAAATTAGCACTCCTATGCATTGCTGGTGAGATGTAAAATACATAAACATTAGGAGGTTCTATGGTGAAGATGCAAAATGACAAAATGAGTGGTATCATTTACTTTTGATACAGCCATTTAGCAAGCAATTTGAAGTCTCTATCAAGAGTATCATAAGACCAATAATCAATCTCAATCATTCTAAAAACAGACTAAGAAAATAATGTGAAATTAAGAGAAAGTTCTGTATAATAATATACTTTTACAAAATCCACAAAATATATGCATTAAAGTAATCTACATAAAAGTACAGAAAAACAGATAATTTAAAGTATTTATATATGTTCCTCCATTATATATTTTATTGATATACTATATAAGCTATGAGCATCTATACATAAAATCACTGGCCTGC
This sequence comes from Sorex araneus, assembly GCF_027595985.1. Lineage (NCBI taxonomy): Eukaryota > Metazoa > Chordata > Mammalia > Eulipotyphla > Soricidae > Sorex > Sorex araneus. The sequence goes on from NC_073313.1 coordinate 257,155,238, forward strand.
TTTACTTACAATGCAAAGCGACTGGGTGAAGTTCATCAAAAATTGTGAGACTGATGTGAAAAAAATACATTAACATAATGAACAAGGATTATTGATTAAAGCTAGAAAGAATACACAAAGTTACATGCAGCTTAGTGGTGATATTTCACACATATTACATAAATCCTAAAAATAAAACCATTAGAGCAACATATATGTTTGCTGAAAACTTTTATCATTATTTTAGGAATTGTGACAGGGAAAAAAAGCTTGAATGAAGAACTCACTTGTTTCACCAGAATCAATGCCATCATTACATTTGTTACATGAAGGAAAAGTAGCTACGAGATATGAAGAATGCACACAGGACAAAGAGAGCTACCCATAAACTATGCATAGATGACCATAATGTGGAAAAATAGTGACAAGTCAAAAAGAATCAAGCCACAAATATTTATGCTTTCACTGGCTGTCACCCAATTTATGAGGTGTCTCCTGGGTGGTAATTACCAGGAAAATGAAGGGGTCTGATCAGAGGAATTTCACCAAGAAGCAGGGCCAGAGGAACCAGAGACACAGGAAAGCAGGTCAGGCACTTGCCCCGCATGCAACCAGCCTGGGTTCAATCCCTGACACCCCCCACGGCCTGCCAAGCATCACCAGGAGTGATTCCTACGCATCACCAGGTGTGGCCCCCAAACAAAGAAAAACAAGTAGGGGTAGCAAACAATTTCAAGACTGAAATATAGCTAAAAAATATATTTATCTACATACATATTCATAAAAGCACACTCAAATTCCTCACAAAAATTTTAATACACTTTATTTGGAAGTTTCATATAAATTTCTTTCACCTGGCAGTTTTTTTTTTATAATGACGCGCTATAGAGAAAACAAGGGTAATTTCTGCAAGGTGCATTTAAAATGTCTATAAAGTCCTTTAAATTTGTTCCAAATTGCCTTTGTACCACGCTCATTTTCTGTGTGAGCTGGGCATGAACTTAGAGGTGGTTCCACTGCCGGACACTTCTAACTCAGGATTTCTCAGGAAACAAAGGCACAGACCCTTTGAATGAGCTCCGATAAGCACCTTCATCTAAAACTTCAAAAGTACCAGAAAAACTATGGTGATTTTATATGACATTTATCTTTACAAAAAGATGCAAAGTGTTGCACTGTGTTAAAAAATAATAAGAAAAGAAAAAAAATACTAAACCACACAGTTGGACTTAAAAACAGTGATCAAAAATGATATAAACTCGGGGCTGGAGTGATAGCACAGCAGGTAGGGCATTTGCCTTGCACGCGGCCGACCCGGGTTCGATTCCCAGCATCCCATATGGTCCCCCAAGCACCGCCAGGAGTAATTCCTGAGTACATGAGCCAGGAGTGACCCCTGTGCATCGCTGGGTGTGATCAAAAAAGAAGCAAAAAAAAAAAAAAAAGATATAAATTTAATTTTACTTAAGACAGGTGGTTCAAATCTAATCCCATAATTATAATCATATGGCTAATTTGAGAAACTATTAAGTATTAAAGTCCCAGTAATTACTTACTATACCCATTTATTTTCTTTTTATAATTGTTAAATTGAGGAATCGGTCCCTTTTTCATTGTTTCTTCTGTTTCTACCTGGCCATTTTCCCCAAAAACATGTCTGGCAAAATGGACAGAAAGGTTAAATTTTGCTCCCCTGCCGACCCTCAACTTGTATTTCCTACAGAAGCCAAATATCCAGGAAAAACTAGGGCCCACAGACGCTCCAGTATAAATGACACCAGACCTCCAAACTAAAATTGAGACACCTGGGGTAAGGTATCAAGGATGGGGCCCCAGGACAGGAACGCGCCGGCTGCTTTCCTCTGACGTCTGATCACATGAACTCCTGGCTCCATGGAACTTCGTCTCTAGGAAGCGGGAAGGTGACACGGTCACAGTGATAACTGCCTGCAGCAAACATGTGCTTTGGGAAGTGAGGAAATGAAAAGGGAGGAAAGTTACCTCCCATGGTTTGCAACAGTATTAAATGCTCCAAGAGAGTCTAATCAACAGGAAGTCTTCAACCATGGCGCCAGGGATGGGGCTGGAGTGATAGTCCAGTGGGTAGGTGTCTGCCTTGCACGCGGCCAACCTGGATTCAATCCCCGGCATCCCATATGGTCCCCCGAGCACTGCCAGGAGTAATTCCTGCGCTCAGAAGCAGGAGTAACACCCCTGAGCATCGCTGAGTATGGCCCTCACCCAACCAAAATAAACAAACATGGTGCCAGGGAGAGAGTATAGGGGTCACAGCATTTGCCTTGCATGTGACTGACCCAGCTTCAACCCCCAACACTGCAAATGGTCCCCTGAGGGACCAATGAGCTCGGAGTCATGAGTAGACAAACCCCAATACATAAAATATACGTTAAAACATATTTGAAACAAGGGGCTGGAGCGACAGCACAGTGGGTAGGGCATTTGCCTTGCACGCGGACAACCTGGATTCAATCCCCGGCATCCCATATAGTCCCCCAAGCACCACCAGGAGTAATTCCTGAGCGAAGAGCCAGGAGTAAGCCCTGAGCGTCGCTGGGTGTGACCCAAAAAGCAAAAAAAGCAAGAAACATATCTGAAATGAAATCTCTCAAGCAACTAAATTGTTGAAACATAAAAGATAATTATAGTAATAATTATTATAGCTATTGATCAACATTATGCTATTTTTATAATGAAATGATCTCTAGAGAGCTCAAAATATTAATAGTTTATAGAAAATCTGATCATATATTTCCCTTATATTCTATTAAAAGGCAGCGAAGAATTGGCTGAGATAGCAGCTTCCCAGACACCAAAACCACTAAGTCCTAAACCATCTTCAGTTATTTCATTTTATTCCAATCCTGAAAAAAATTAATTCAGGACATTAAAAAATCAGATACATTGTATCTGTACTGAAATTACAGTATTATTAAAGGGTATCCAAACACCTAACATTATGTATGAGCTTTAAGCCAGTAATAATTCTGAATTCATACATAATTTTAAAAGTTAAACAGTAAGCAAAAGTACTGATGTGAGACATACTTTACAGTTAAAATCAGGGATCATTACAACTCAGTATTCAGCCTGTCAGTAGAGAATCAAACGCAACAAATATGTTGCAACAAATGTTTCTAATGGTATCGAAGCGCTGCAAACAACTACTGGTAAGGAGTTATAATAATTCCATCGAGCTATGAAGCAGTTACTTTTAACATTTGGGGTAGTCATATACAATATGATACAGACATGTAAAAAATGATAAATATTTCATACTAAACAAGTTTAATTCTCACTTGTTAACAAAGAATCCCTTTAAAAGTTATTTTTGGCATGGCGCTGAGGGAGTCGTACAGTAACTGGATACCAGGCGTTGCTCATTCCCAGGTGCTCGCTGGAGACGCACATCCATGGCAGACGCGTGGTTAAAATGTAGGCTTACTCATGTATTCCTCCAGGGTCTGAAAGTGAGTGAGAAATTGCCATGATTTGCCTTGAAACCGCATGCATCTTTAGCAGACAGTAAAATCTCCTTTCATTTGCTGGCCATTAAGATATCACTTTGAAGCGGGATAGGGGGAGGGACACCTTTGCGTCCTTTCTGTGTTCCCTTGTGTGTGGTGCGGGGGCCGGAGCCCAGGGCCCCGCACAGGGGAAGCATATACGTCATCACGGGGGCACCTCCCTGGCTGCGCCTCTGTGTTCGAATCAATAGTGCTTCAGAGTTTGGGGTCTGACTTGCAGGAACCTCAATATGGAGGCATAATTTTTAAGCTGAGTAGAAAATAAAACAACCTGTTTGATTCTAAAAAGAATGTCTGATGGGGACACGCAACAGCACCAGGTCATCACTGTCCACTTCCGTTAAGGGTGCCTGCTAGCAGGATCCCGGGGTGGGGGAGGGGATCCTCCCCAACTAGGTGAGCCTATTAGAGTGGGACTCTTTGTCATGCTGATTGCCCTGGCAGGAAGGATAAAGAAATCACTCATCCTAAAAATGTGAGCCAAATATTTTGAAGAGACTATAAAGTATAAAATTATGTTTTATGGACTAAGAGTGCATCTTAGTGGTAGAGGGAGAGGAGAGGAGAGGGAAGAAGAGGAGAGAAGAGGGGAAAGGAGAGGAAGGAGGGAGGGAGGGAGGGAGGGAGGAAAGAAAATGGGAGGGAGGGAGGGAGGGAGGGAGGGAGGGAGGGAGGGAGGGAGGGAGGGAGGGAGGGAGGAAAGAAAATGGGAGGGAGAGAAAGGGGGAAAGAAGGGAAAATGGGAGGGAAGAGAGGAGAGAAAAAGAAAGGAAGGGAGGAAGGGAGGGAGGGAGGAAGGAAGAAGGAATGTGAGGGAAAGAAAGAGAAAGGAAGAAGAGAAAACAGAGGGAAGGGAGGAGGGAGGGAAGGAGGAAGGAAGGAAGGAAGGAAGGAAGGAAGGAAGGAAGGAAGGAAGGAAGGAAGGAAGGAAGGAAGGAAGGAAGGAAGGAAGGGAGGGTGGAGGGAAGGAAGGAAGGAAGGAAGGAAGGAAGGAAGGAAGGAAGGAAGGAAGGAAGGAAGGAAGGAAGGAAGGGAGGGAGGGTGGAGGGAAGGAAGGAAGGAAGGAAGGAAGGAAGGAAGGAAGGAAGGAAGGAAGGAAGGAAGGAAGGAAGGAAGGAAGGAAGGAAGGAAGGAAGGGAGGGAGGGTGGAGGGAGGGAGGGAGGGAGGGAGGGAAGGAAGGAAGGAAGGAGGGAGGGAGGGAGGGAAGGAAGGAAGGAAGGAAGGAAGGAAGGAAGGAAGGAAGGAAGGAAGGAAGGAAGGAGGGAAGGACAGAAGGAGGGAAGGAGGGAGGGAGGGAGGGAAGGAAGGAAGGAAGGAAGGAAGGAAGGAAGGAAGGAAGGAAGGAAGGAAGGAAGGAAGGAAGGAAAGAAGGAAGGAAGGAAGGAAGGAAGGAAGGAAGGAAGGAAGGAAGGAAGGAAGGAAGGAAGGAAGGAAGGAAGGAAGGAAGGAGGGAAGGACAGAAGGAGGGAAGGAGGGAGGGAGGGAGGGAGGGAGGGAAGGAAGGAAGGAAGGAAGGAAGGAAGGAAGGAAGGAAGGAAGGAAGGAAGGAAGGAAGGAAGGAAGGAAGGAAGGAAGGAAGGAAGGAAGGGAGGGAGGGAGGGAAGGAAGGAAGGGGGAAAAGAAGGTGAGATAAGAAGGGAAAAAAGAAACTAAAAATATAAAAATAAAACATAACTAAGCTTATGTTTTAAGCTTAATAACAGCTTCTTCGTTGCTTATCAAGTGTTCTAACACGCCACGGCCATCCCCCAACACCTTTTTAAAAATTCCAATGACAGGCAGATTAACAGTGACAAATCCTCTGCAGCCCTGGCAGGGGCATGGCCCAGTGAAAGGGCTTGTCACTGCAGGGGCTTTAAGGTATTGCAAAGCTCAGTGGCAAAGCTGCACCCCCAAAGTGTCACAGCTGCAGCCCACAGGGCTCAATCTACATAACGCACCGATTCCCCTCTCTGAGCTGCAGTTACTCCGTTTCCATGAACACCACTGAACTTTTCTTCAGCACAGTGCATGTGACGACCTTTGGCTGATTGCGGTTTAACTCAGACATTAACATGCATTGGAGGATGCGGTGCTGAGATACACTACCCACTTTTCCGGTTTCTACACATATGCATCTAAAGTACCTACCCAATTGCCTCAGCTAATGAGGTCCCAACTGACCCTCCTTCCTTAACCTGCTAGCAAGTTCGAAACCTCTTAGATTCGGTTGCTCCCATTGGTGACGCCAGAAACCATGAGCCCTGCAGATAATGGCCAATCTCTCCCTTGAAGTGCTGCATTTGCCTTCTAATCACTTGGCACCACTTGGCCACGGGTCAGAGTCCTGACCCTCAGGAGAAAATGCCCTCCAAAGTCAATCCAAGTCAACTAAGTCATTTCTTTCTTACGAAATTCACCGCTAACCTCATTCAGTATAGCTGTAGGACGTTTGCAGCATTTGGATACTTGAGATGACTGTATCTTCTTATTAAGTCTGGGTTGGCAGCTATTCTAGTCTAAGAAATTTTGGTGAGGTGAGGTGCAGAGAATTGTCCGGAGAATTTATGGAGCCATTTGGATTGTACTGAAGGTGAAAACAATGTCAAAAGTACCTCCTTAACCTTGAGTTATTATAAATATATGGTTTGGTGGAAAGGACGAACAACAACTGTATCACTGTGTCACCGTCATCCCAATGTTCGTCAATTTACTCGAGCGGGCACCAGTAATATCTTTATTCCTCTGAGCCCTGAGATTTTAGCAGCCTCTCCTTACTCATCTTTCCCCAACAATTGGAGGCTCTTTCAGGGTCAGGGGAATGAGACCTATCGTTACTGTTTTTGGCAGATCAAATACGCCATGGGTAGCTTGCCAGGCTCTGTCTGTATATACAAACCTCTCAGAGAGCCCGGCAAGCTACTGAGAGTATCATGCCCACATGAGCAGATGAACAACAACAACAATAAAAAACATGATTTTTTTCATAGTGCATTAATATAACTTGCACCTATTCATTCCAAACTTCTCTGACCAGCTATGCTGAGCCAACCAGACGCACAAGGCCAGTGTCTCAGCCAGTCCACAAGCACTCACTGCCTTTCTCTAAAGTCCCAGAACCCTGGAGATCCCTGATGACGGCTCTATCTGGCAGGTGTTGTCAATCAACAAGAGAGATTTAGGGGGACAGCTGTGACACTGCCTCTCACCAGGGCAACACCAGGGCGAAATAAAAGGAGGTTCGCCTGAGACCTACCCGTTAAGACCTTTCATTCAATCACAAAGACATGGACTGCTAATTAGTGTTTAATTGTGCAAGAGCGTTTCCTCAAAACACCTGCTTCCAGATCGAAAGGGAACCAGAGCCCTTATACACAGCGAGCTCTTTACGGCAGTTTCCTAGGGGGGCGCTGGGCAGTCGGAGGCCATCAAAATCACCAGGTGTGTCTTGGCCCCAATTCAAGGAGCTTTAATTACTGAAATTCCAAAGGCCCTCCCGGAAAGCCTATTTATCCTGTGAGAAGAATCCTCAGGTAAAGGTCCTGAGGATCGAATTAAATTAACCCTGCAGCATACGGGGCAGAGGGGAACTAATTCCTACAGTGTTTGAGGAACTAGGTGCTGATAGGAAAAGAACTAAGTAGGCCAGCCCTTTAAGCAATCTCTCTATCCCCAGTCCGAGCAACTGGGGAGTGGGGGGAGGAGGCATGAGGCGCAGGGGGCTGGGGAGGGAGGACACTTGGGAGCACACCCGGTAGTGCTCTGGGTAACCCCTGGAGATCCTTAGAGATCCATACTCAGTGCTGGGAACTGAACTGGAGTCAGCTCCACGCAAGCAAACATCTTATCCCCATCGTCCCACCCCCCACACCCTAGCGCATTTGAAGAAAGATGGTTCCATGGAATTTTCAAACCACAGATCTCTTGAGGACCTTATAAAAACTCCCCTGGCTGTGGCCTTTGGGGAGCAAGCCCAGTAAACGCCAAAAAGTCTCTATGAGTGCTTCAAGAATGAAGACCCTGGTACGTGCCGATACAGATGCACAATCCGAGCACTGGTTCGGAGGTGACCCAGGGAAAGGAATCAAAGACCAAACACCAAGTGGTTCACAATGGTGCCAGCCCACCCGTGGAGACACCGCGTCTGCAGCAGCTGTTTTACTGGCTTAGCCGCCTGTTTGCAAACAGCAAGAAATGGCTTTAATGTCGGTGTCTAAAAGACACCGTGGGCTTTAGCTCCTGTCATGGAGCATGGATGCAAGCTTGGCCTGAGACCCAAAGGTCCACGGGGCCAGGCTCTTTGTCCCTTGTTGAGAGGAAGGAAGAGCTGGTGTGGGTAAGCTCCCTTCTGGGCACATGGGCATATCTGGGATACACGACCAGGAAAATCCACACCCCTATATTTTCTGTAAAGTCGGGCGTCTGACCAAATGGATGCTTCCGCCTGGCCCATCAGCCACAGTGTCTCTGGCTGAACTATGCAAAAGGGTGTACACATACCACCTCCATAGGTGGTTTAATTTTTTTTAATTAAAATGATAAATGAGAATCTCCTCATCAGCCACTATCCAGAACTCACAGCTGCTTCTCCCAGAAGGGAACATAAAATGAGGCTCCCATGTGCCAGGCTGTTTGCACTCGGGGAGCCCCAGTGGGGGGGGGGGGGGGGCGGGTGAGAGCCCTCCCCACCCCAACATCATAAGACTCTCCCTACTCATTCTCCACAATTACCACACCATATTTGATGGGGTTCAGACAGTAGGCAACAAATCATAGAGGGAAATATATATATATATGTGCCTATATACATATTTTCAGACATATATACCAAAGCTCATGTCGCCCAAATTTTCACAACATGTTAGTGATATCCAATAGAATGTCTCAATGGCTCCTGCCAAAACAGAACAATCTTCACACTGTTTCCTATAGGAACACTCTTTTGTAAGCATGTTCAGCAGCTCTTCATAACAAACAATACAAATTATATTCTTTCGTTTGTGTTTTGGGACAGGGATTGGGGCGTGGGATGGAAACATCCTGAATTTGGCGGTGGGAAGGTGTCATGGTGGTGGGATTGGTGTTTGAATATTAACTGTAATCAAATCTTGTGAAGTAACTTATAAAATAAATAAATTTTTTTAAAAAATGATACATGCCAGCTTCAGTAATAAAACTCCAATATTCCTGAAATAATGATCATTATTTATGATCATTATTGTGGCTCATGAAATAATGATCACCTACCCTTCCCCTTTACCAGGGCAGCATGGATATTTTCATGAAAGTCTCTTTATGCCTCTCATGGAATGGCTCTTGAAAAGAATCGTGCCAAGCCTTTGATAGCCTTTTGACAGTGAGTCTTCCTCGCTCAAAAGCTTAGCCAAGTGTGAAAAGCAGAGACAAGAGCCAGGACCGTGAGAAAGTATGCGCCTGGAGAAAAAGCACGTGGTCAGGCACTTGCCCTGCATGCAGCTAAGCTGGGTTCAATCCCCAGCACTGCACACGGTACCCCCCAGAAGAGCACAGAACCAGGAGTCTCCCCCCACCCCCTACAAAAAGACTAGAAATCAAAGATAGAAGCTTACTTGCACATTTGCTCATCTTCAAAGAAGGTAACGATACCTCCTTGGCTTACACCGTACATGATAATTAAATAAGCTCACACACATTCATTCATTCGGAAATGCAACCAGCATGAAAGGTGCACTCAGGAAGGAGATTAACACTCCACCGCCATTATCCTCATCTTCATCATTATCCTCATCTTCATCATTACTATCAGAGAGCGAGCGAGCACTGACCTCTTGCAGCATATCCGAGTCCTCGATGGCTTTGACAGCGGACTTCTTGGACGTTTCCTGAACTTCTCCACCCATTATAAACTCGTCCAGAATAAAATAAGCTTTCTCGAAATTAAAGATAATATCTAACTCACAGACCTGTCAGGACAAAAGAAAAAAACACAAAGATTTGGATAAACATGCAGCAGTTATCAGGGAACGCACCTGAGTCTCAAGCTCTTGCCTCAGTTACACCCCTGTTGGCATTTCAAAGATGAAAATATCAGGTGGTATTCACAAATACTACAAATGGCTAAGTGAGATCCAGCGAAACCCAGGCCTTGAAGAAAATGAATACTGCCTTTGGTCACACCCTGCCTTTTCTTTTTTTACTTTTATTAAATCACTGTGAGATAGTTACAAGCTTTCATATTTGGGTTACAATCTCACAATGATCAAACACCCATCCCTCCACCAGTGCACATTCCCCACCCACCAATATCCCGGGTATACCCCCCCTTTCCCACCCTCCCCCTGCCCCCATGGCAGACAATATTCCCCATACTCTCTCTTCACTTCTGGGCATTATAGCTTGCAACACAGATACTGAGAGGTCATCATATTTGGTCCATTATCTACTTTCGGCATGCATCTCTATATTCCACAAATGAGTGCAGTCCTTCTATGCCTGTCCCTCTCTTTCTGACTCATTTCACTTAGCATGATACTCTTTGAGCTCTACATTGAGTTATGTGACCTCTTTAAAGTTATGAAATACAGTTTAAGAATCTAGGGCTGAGGGCAGGAGCAATAGTACAGTGGGTAGGGCAATTGCCTTGTACACCACTGACCTAGGTTCGATCCCCAGCACTCCATATGGGGGACCCATATGGTCCCGCACGCACTGCCAGGAGTGATTTCTGAGTGCAGAGCCAGGAGTAAGCCCTGAGCATCGCTGGGTGTGCCCCTCCCCCACCCACCCACCATCCAGAAAAGCATCTTGGGCTTAGATTATTGCTGGGACCCTGCTCTGGGTGGCATCTATGCCAGTACTCACTGACACTTGGCTCTGTCACTGATCCTGTTCTTCTCCTGCCTACGGTCTTGCAATCAGGACCAAGCCTTCCTGTCTCGGAGTGCTAAGCTTGAATCTTTACACCCCAACCCAGGCCCTGCACTCTGGCTTTCTCTGGCTGCAACTCACCCCTGGCTGCACATTCCTCAAACTCACTGTGTTCTGTCATAGCTCGGCCCTCTGCACATTCCAGAAACTCCTGGAATATTCCACAGGAGTTCTTCCCTTGACTCCACTGGGGAAATCGAGCTCACTTTTCACGGCCAGGTTCAAAATCCAGAGGAACAAAGATTCCTCATTCAGATGTGACATCACTTCCTCTTTCTGCTCCCCTTCCGTGGTATGTATGTGCATGGACACACCTTATGTGTCAGTGACCCTCTCCCTCCCGGCCTCACTGTGAACTCAAGCACACACCGAGACTTAGCTGCCATTACATCCTGGTACTGGGTACATAGTGGGGCGCAATAAAGATCTGCAGGATAAAGGAATGAGTCAACACCAGAAAGGCGTGTTTCTATCTGCTGGGGACTGATGGCTTCCCAGGGCAGCAATTCTCTGATCCTACTAAATTCTATATAAAATACATGCCAATATCTTAACCAATTGCTCCATAAATTTAGGATTTAAGTCAATAAACTCACAGACATGACAAGGAAAATGGTTTACGCTGACAGATCCAATTGAATCCAGAAGAATATAAATGAATCTGTACAATACCACTCTAATAGACAGCCTGGAGAAACTCTTCTAACTCATCTGCAAAGGTTACACTTTCTTTATTCATTACAAAATCACTTTAGGACAGCAAGTGAGCACAGGAGACCTGCATCTCTCTCCCTTGAGATCCTTCTCCGTGTAGACATGCACATGCACACGTTTCTCCATGTACATGTATACACTTATCTGCACGTGTGACTAACTTAGATGACTATGTTCACTGGGACATGATCTGTTACCTAGGACTCTGCTAAGCATTCGAGCTCTCTCAGGAGTTTCACTAGGAGAGACTGGACAGCACCATGAAAGGAGAACCCTTTCCTCTGCTTCTAGAGCATCCCCATTCCAGAAATTTGAATTTGAGCACAGAAGAACTGAGCTCCCCAGATAAAAAGATAGTATGGATCAGAAATTTTAAAAGGGGGAAAGGACAACAGAGTGGAGATAATATTTGGCACAAATCAGAGGAAAGGAAAGAGCCACCCACGATACAGAGAGATTTCTTGCAAATCTCTCAGGTAATCACCAATATAGAAAAAAAAAAGTCAAATAATTCATAGACAAGGCAAGAAATAGAATAGGCCAATAAACCCTTACGAGGTCTAGAGCTTCACTACAAATCGGGAAAATACAAAGTCATGTTCATCTGACAACTAAGAGAATATCACATCCACTGCAAGTATATATGAGTAGGTCCTCTCATTGTTGGTGAAATATATACATTTTATAGGTCATTTTACAGTACTAAGTTATAGTAGCTATCATTTACATTTTTAAATATAAAACTCCACTGACCAATTTCACAAGAAATCTCTCCCTAAGATATAAAACTGTAGCACTGTAGCACTGCATCCCGTTGCTCATCGATTTGCTCGAGCGGGCAACAGTAACGTCCCCATTGTAAGACTTGTTACTGTTTTTGGCATATCAAATATGCCACAGGGAGCTTGCCAGGCTCTGCCATGCAGGCGGGATACTCTTGGTAGCTTGCCAGGCTCTCCAAGAAGGACAAAGGAATCGCACCCAGGTCGGTCACGTGCAAGGCAAACGCCCTACCCGCTGTGCTGGATATAAAACTAGTACACAATGTTATTGTACATATATAATATACATATGAAGATTATGGCTACATAATTTGCAATAAAAGTTGAAAACAATTCAAAGTTTATCCATACATCAACTGTTTAAGTAATGTGTGACAATTCCTCACCCCCCATCCCACCAACATTTTATATCATGGGGATTCTTCACATAAGTTGGAAATAAGTTAGATTCCACGGAGAGACATGGAAAGAGCTCCTATGTTAGACTGGCAAGGAAAGAAATTAAAAAACTGCAGAATAGCATCCATAACACAGTGGTATGTGAAAGAATATGTAAAAATAAGCACTGCTTAGCAATTTTAAATTAGATAGACAAATAAAAAGAAAGCAGTCAGAGCCAGAGTGGTAGTATAACAGGTAGGGAGGGCATTTGCCTTGCACACAGCTGACCCGGTTTGATCCCCAGCATCCCATATGGTCCCCTGAGCAGTACCAGGAGTGATTCTTGAGTGCAGAGCCAGGAGTAACCCCTGAACATCATCGGGTGTGACCCAAAAAGCAAATAAAAATTTTTTAAAAAAAGCACAGTCAATCAGATATCATGCACTTGAGAGAAAGTACTAGAAGCAAGCAGTTACCAGAGGTCGGGAGAGGCGGGAAGTCAGAAGCGAGAATGGCAGGCACTGAGGAGCCTCAAGGCAGGCGGAGATCAGGAATCCAAGAGAGACAGGAGCCGCGTTAGGAGAGATCAGCCATCAGAATCCTGAAAAGTGAACCTGACAGACACCAATGCAAATTCTATGGAAACTTCCTGTACCCCACTCTCCAAACAGCACCCCACCCCCAAACCTGGAGCGTTTATCAGCAACCAAGGGCAACTAATTATTGTACCTCGTTTCAAGGGATAAAAGAAGGTGATATGTAAATCCAAAAACATCATGCACACAAACACACACACACACACACGAGCATGCATGCATACACATACAAATACACACAACACACTTGTGCACACTCATGAACACATGAAGCTACTTGTATATATATAGTACCTATCTCTAGATCATAAGAGAAATGGATGATCCTACAATCATTATAGTGAATGTGACCAATGAGTGACAATTATGTATATGACTCCAAAATGTAATTTCATAGTTAGTCTGAGTCCGACCAAAGGGACTATTACTTGTAAGAGTAAGAAAGGAGAAAAGATCTTAGGAGAGAGGTATACCCACTACTGCCTGGTTACTCATATACTTCTAATTGCACCTTCAATGCGCTGTTCCAGGACACCAGAAAGGCGCCCTGAGGTTCAGAGGACAGCACCCATCTGAGGAAACATGCACAGCAACTTCTGAGTGCTTTCGACTATTCTCTTATGTCTGTATTCTGCAAGAAAGCTTAGGAAAGGCAAGCATCATGATCATTTGTATCTTTTATTTATCTCCTGGTCTTGTGTTTTACTATGGTTTGGTTTGAGTCTGCTCTCACTTTAATTTGGGTTTGTTTTTTTTTTCTGGAGGGGACCATACTCAGCTGTGCTCAGGGCTTACTCTGGCTTTGTGCTCAACGGTCACTCCTGGCAAGGCTCCGGGGATGATATAAGGTGCTGGGGATCGAACCCAGGTCAGCCACATGCAAGGCAAGTGCCTTCCCTCTGTACCATCTTTCTGATCCCTTGGGTGTCTCCTTTTACAGCAGAAAGCAGAATACACGTTATGTGCTTATTGCTGGCATTGTAACACCCAAATCTGCCTAGCTAGAGTTTAAGAGGAAATTTCCCTCACTGAATTCTGTTCTAAAGTAAATCCAAAAAATTCCAATTGTATACCATGAATGTATAAAACCACCTATAAAATAATTCTCATTATGCAAGGTACATAGAAAATGGCATTTAATTTTACACTTTCTGATCCTCACAACAGTCTCATGAGGTCATCAATGTAAATATTCCTCTTGATTAAATATTTCAATTATTAGGCTTTTGAGGGGGGTGTCCTAGTTTCTTATCTTCAAATAGATACCTACAAAGAACCCAGTTAAGGGGTTAGTGAGTGAGCTGACACCAGGATCCAGCCAGATTCCATGTTCTTCTACACACAACAAGAAAAGTCCCTAAATCTAGATCAAAACCTGTCTGGTTCTGCAACAGCCCCCTGCCGAGTGTATCAGTACAGATGGACACAACATCCGTAATGGGAAAATCCACCAGAGCTGAAACCCTCAGACTGACCCTTATCTACTCGGAGACTTTGAGGCATTTCCTCTTAGCCTCTGAAAATTGGGGTTAATGCTACTTACTGAAGATCGAAAGATTAACTAGTTAATCCTCCAAAATCTCCTTGGAATTGAAAAGTGCTAAAAAAAAAAAATTACATAACTTAAATTAGTAGCAAGAGATTGGGATCAATCTTTCATAGGAAGGTGATACTATCCAGTGCAACAGGGGCCCAGTAGGAATTTTTTTTTTCTTGAATAGTCAAGGGCAGAATCCAAGGACCTTCAGCATTGAGTAAAGAGGAAAATAAAACCAAACAGATATATATTCTTCCTGAGATGATATAAAAGAGAATTTAGTCCTGGAAGCCTTCGCCCATCACTGCTAATTAATAAGAACTGAATACCTACTGGGCAAACAGCCTTGAATTGCTCTTTGCTGCTCTTAGCTTAATGAAAGATTCATTGAATTTTTTAGTGAATTAAATTTTGACTTAAGATAAAGACAGAGCGTCGAAAGGTATGCCAAAATAGGATGAAAAATTAATGTTAAGGAAATAGGAATTCGTTCCGAGTCTTCTAAGACCCTGACTGGACTTAGCATGGGTGAAGGTGAATCAAATTCCCCTGAGAATGCAAAGGATTCTGAAATCCCTGAAATTTACTCCGATAAGATTAAGATCAAAATTTGGTTGTGATTTATGTGACCACAACTGGATTAACCCAGAATAACCCTACAGGCAAACACGGAAGACAGAAATCAGAGGCGGGAGGTAGCTTATGAGAAGCTGAGTCTTCAGGAACTCTTTCAGGCCTTTGCGGGGCAAACGATCTTAAAAGAAAGTGCCAAAATGTCAGAATTCATTTGAATACTAGAAAGCATAAAATTAACCCATTTCAGAGTTGAAGATATTTTAAAACGAAAATACGGTGAAACAAAAAAAAAAAAAAAGATAAAGAAACAGGTCTGCCTGGTCCTCCCCATCTGTCACCACGTTTCGATTCAGTGACACCATTTACAAAGGAACAAACAGGAATTAGGAAGGAGACCGGAAAGAGAGGGAGGGAAAACGTTTTCAGAAATGTTTGATGAGTTCACAACGCATCCTTGTGCGAAGTATAACCCCAAAACCTGATGATTAAAAAAAAAAAAAAAAAACCATGGGCAACAGTGCAAAGGGGAAACTTCTGAAAGCAAATTCTTTTTATAACTCGTAAAAAAAATTTCGGAGCAAAGGGAATAAGGAACAGACCATTATTGAGAAGAAAATAGTTCCCAAATCTAAATTTAATTTTGGGTGGGTTTTTTTTTCTCGAGACCCAGAAACTCTCGTGTTTCTGCAACACTTGTTATAACCTGATCCAAAGCCCGTGACAGGTGTTGCGAAAACAGACCTCGAGCCACTTGCCATTTGCCCGTCAAGTCAGCCCTGCATCAGGTACGGACAGCTCGGGACGGAAGCACGTTGCTGGAGCAGCGGTCACATGAGGTTTAGAAGGAGAGAAAAGCAGGAAGGCTGGAGTCAAGGCTGACAGCACTTCAGTGTCATGCTAAGAAGTCAGAATTGTCCCCATCAGGGGGGACGAAGAGCAAAGAGAAGGGAAGGCACCCACCTAAAATCTGCTGTGTAAGGAAGAGGATGACCCAGGAACAGGGAAGGCAGAGCCCAGCCCCGGGGCAGACACCACAGGACAACAACCCCGAGTGACACTACGCTGGTGCCAGGTGAAGGGAGAGGCCTTTCAGTCCCATTTGAATCAACAGAGGTGGACTTGAGTGCAGGGGGGGAGGGGAGGCGAGCAGCGTTGCCCTGGTGTAGAAGGAGCAGGGCAGAGTCCATTCAATCACCACACAGAATGGGGCTTCGGGAGAGAAGGCTCTTGGGATCTATGAAGACTGAGATGGCTACAAGATGCCCAGTAAGAAGCTTTTATCAGCAAGGGGACCCAGAGCGACCAGGATACAGATTTCAGGACCGAAAGTCAAGTTGACACACAAGGAGAGCTGGTAGTGCAAGAAAGCACAGAGAGAGGGGAGCTGGAGCAATAGCACAGCAGGTAGGGCATTTGCCTTGCACCCGGCCGACCCGGGTTCTATTCCCAGCATCCCATATGGTCCCCTGAGCACCACCAGGAGTAATTCCAGAGTGCATGAGCCAGGAGTAACCCCTGTGCATCGCCAGGTGTGACCCAAAGAGCAAAAAAAAAAAAAAAATAAGCACAGAGAGGGCAGGAAGGAAGACTAAGGGGAAACCTGGAGGATGGAGAGCCCAGAGTGGAGAATCAGCAGAAACCAGAGCTTAGGCAAGAGACAGAAGAGCAAATGTCGGGGGTTGTGATAACCAAGCTCCCAGCACCATGGAGAGGTAAGAAAAAGTGGAGATTTAGGAGCTGTTCTCTAGCCTGGCCCACTCCAATGGGACCAGTGGTAACTTTCTTATTTGCCTAGACCACAGAGGTAGGACCCACAAACTAAGGCAGGGAGAATGAGCTCCAAGGATCAGGCCATCTCCAAAGGAACAGGACTTGGTAGTAAAGACATGGCCATTGAGTAGCCGTGCGAATAAAAATAATTTGGACATTGTGTATCTGCCTGCTTCTTGGTTGTTTGTGCAGGGAAGCTGGGCCGTAGCAGGCTGGGCTTATTCTTGGCTCAGTGCTCAGGGGTTACTCCTGGCAGGACCAGGGGACAATATGAGCCTGGAATTGAACCTGGGTCACCAACATCTCACCCACTATGCTATCTCCTCTCCAGTCCCTGGTTGGATGGTGTGCGTGCGTGTCTGTGTGCGTGCGTGCATGTGTGTGTATGTGTGTGTGTGTGTGTGTGTGTGTGTGTAATTAATGTTAAAGAACACTTACAGGACTAAAACAGAAAAAAAAAATCCCTCGATATTGACGACAAGATGACATCACCAGAGAGAAAGAGGGAAGGAAGGAAACGTTAAAAGAAGGTTAACTGTATGTTACTGGTGCCTGCTCGAGCAAATCGAAGATCAATGGTATGACAAGTGATACAAGTGATAACTGTATGATATTGATAGTACATGAACCATTGGTAGGGACCATAGTGTAGCTTATGTAGTACAAGTTAAAATATAAGCTGCAATACTGACATGCGGAAGAAAAATAAACATTAGGGGGACAAAACGGTGGTCACCAGAAGAGAATGGGGCCACGGGGATAAATGAGGTCAAAGGATTTATTGTATAATGGTGGGTGGAAACTAGACCTTTGCTGGGGATTAGTGGGTAGCAAAAGCAGATGTCAGATTATAAAGCTCAACATATGAAACTATTAGAAGGAGATAGAACCAATATTACTTAAATTGTTTAAAAGATTAAGGGGCAGAGCGATAGTCCAATGGGTAGGGCACTTGTCGTGCCCTCGGCTAATGCAGGTTTGATCCCTGGCATCCCATGTGGTCCACCGGGTCCGCCAAGCGTGATTCCTACACACAGAGCCAGGAAGCCCTGAGCACCGCCTGCTGTGGCCCAAAAACCAGAATCAAACCAATCAAACAAAAAAGTCAAGAATACAATAACCCTTGGATCTTCATATTCAGCGAGGGATACAAAAACAAACCAGTGCAGACAGGAGAGAGCCAATGAAGACTTGGGACCCCCCAACCCCCCACCCCCTGGTGAAAGTCAAGTTCATGGAGACAAGTGTGCAGAGTGGCCGTGAGCCAACGGCAGAGACCCCAGACCTGCCTCTTGATGGAATCTTTGCGTCTTTCACTGCAGGAGGAAGGACAGGGGAGCGGGATTTTGTATTCTGACTCTTGGTACAAAGGCAATCCAAATCTCGGACAGGAGAAGGAAGCTCGTGGAGGAGGGGGTGAGGACCAATTCTAACGCTCCAGAGCAACACTTACATTTCCAAAGTACTTGTCCAGCAGCTCCACATACCGGTGCACGATCTCTAGTGCCAAGAGCTCATTGTCCTGATTTTCTACTGCACAGCAAAAATATAAACTAGCATACCTGGAAAGGGGGGGGAAAGTGGAACAGGATGATGTTATACCCAAAGATGAGTTTCACCCCCCCCACCCACTGCCACAGTAAACATGCAGTTAGTCCCACCACCTTCTTTCCGGAGATCCTCACCATGAAAGTCGTGATACTGTCACGATCACTCATCACACCCAATAACCCCCTCCAAAACTCAGGGTCACCTGATCATTCAGTATTCCCCCTCCAAATATCTGTGTCACATGATCACTCATCACACCTAATATCCCCCTCCAAATCTCAGGGTCACATGATCACTCATCACCCCCCCCATATACAAGTCACGTGATCATGGTCATCACAGCCAACCTCCTCCTCCAAATATAAAAGAATCTACAGGGGCTGGAGCGATAGCACAGCGGGTAGGGCGTTTGCCTTGCACGCGGCCGACCCGGGTTCGAATCCCAGCATCCCATATGGTCCCCTGAGCACGGCCAGGGGTGATTCCTGAGTGCAGAGCCAGGAGTAACCCCTGTGCATCGCCAGGTGTGACCCAAAAAGCAAAAAAAAAAAAAAAAAAAAAAAGAATCTACAGAAATTCACAGTGATTGGATTGTTATGCAAGAAAATGGTCCTCAACAAAACTAGACTTTGAAGAGTTACTGTCGGGGGGAACCATGGAAAACAGACACTTGCTGAAGCCCCTGCCCTTTCTGACCCAGCTCCGGAGTCCTGCCCCAGGCTGATGGGGGCTCCCCAGCCCTACGTCACTTCACACTGTCCCACAGTCCAGCCCTCACCTCCATCCCCCGACCCAGTGTGTGCGCCTCTCGCCTCTCCACTTCGGTCCTGAGGTTGGCTGTCGCTTCTTTCAGGGAACCTCTCCTCTCTGACTGGACTGAATACCCTCGTCTGCCTTAGCCTCCCCCATCAGAGTAGCTGGTGGCGGCCACTGCCCACTGTAAGGCCCATCCCCTAAGACTCAATCAGTGGCTTCTCAAAGGCAAGTACTTATCTGCCTTGTGCACTCTGTTCTACCTAGTAGCTGTAAATCTGCTGTGATCCACTCACATCTGTGTGTGTGTATATATATATATATACACACACACAGATGAGTGTGGATGTATATATGTATGTATAAAAAACTTTTATATATATAACACTGTAATATATAATAGAAAAGCAATTGAATATACATTATTTCTATTGTGAAATATATATTTAATATATATAAAATATATACAGAACAACTGTGTTTTGTATATATTTTATACAATATACATACATATATATATCAAATATATATATATGCGAGTACACGACGGGGACAAATGGAGACGTTACTGGTGCCCACTCAAGCAAATCAAAGATCAACAATGACAAGGGATGACAAGTGATATGTGTGTGTATGTATACGCACACACAATTGTTTCAATTGCAAAAGAACCCAATGATTTTAGAGAACCAGTAGGCAGACGGGGAGGGACAAGTGGTTCCTGGGATACGGCTCTCCCTTCTGGGTGCACACTGTGCAAAGGCCTTCACACATGCCTTTTGGGACACCGGCATACTGGCATGCTAAAGCCTGGACTGGGCAGAAGTGGCCTGGCTCAGTAATTTGTTGGTAATTCACCCCACTGTCCGCAGAGGTTACCTCTGTTCTCGATTTCAGGTTCTGTAAACAACCTGCATAAAACAACGTCCAACCTTCTACGAAAGTTTTCCTCCTGGAAGTCGCAGGGTTGGCTGACGATGCTGGGGGCAGGGTCAGTCGGCTGTACTCTGGTCCTGGCAGTGGTCCCCTGAGTCTTTGTGACAATACTACTCTGGGGACCTCCGTTTCCTCAACTATAAATTGAGCTTCCTTTCTAGTATGCACTTAACAAGATAAGCAGGTGCAGAAAAGAAAAAAAATTATATATTGGTTTTATTGCCAGGAAAATTGCAGCACGGCCAATTACCATGCATTTAATTAGAGGCCGATTACTTAAACTCTCCCTGACTTAGGTTTCCTCGTCTGCCCAGATGAGAAATAATAAGGACCTCAGAGCTGTTTACTTTTCTGTAAGACTCATCTGTGTGCCTCCCCACAGAACTTGCTATTAAGTGGAGATATTTCCGTATTGGGGGATAGGAACATAGCCTGTGATGTGTTCTCCTGGCTCTGCACTCAGGGGCCACCCGCCCCCCCGTGATCGTTAGGGGACCACATGGGGTGCTGGGGGTAGAACCCAGATTGGTCCTGTGCAAGGCGAGCAAGGCAAGAGTCCTGCCCAATAGACTCTCTCCAACCCTGACATTTACACAATTTTTTACTGAACACATTTACTTTATTTAACATAAGCTTCATGCGAGCAAGAATGTTCTGTGTGTCTTGCTTACCACTGCACCTACAGTCGCTGGAAAAATCACAAGCTCCTCAGCTATTTCTTGCATGCATGTATGCACGCATGATCAGCATGTAAATTTAGTGCCCAGAATCCGTCCTGGCATATGGACAGTCTTTCAAGAAATAGTTCTTTGCTACCTTTCAATTTTTAGGTATGTTATTTCTGGGGCCGAAGGACAACTTGTATCTATACCACTAGAACCAACGCTACTGTTAGCATGGGACTCAGATGACAACAGATCAAAATTAAAATGTATTTGTCAAGAAATCAGGAAGGAGGAGTGAAAGGGAATTTGGGGTCAGTCTTAGGAAGGAAGGGGACACGGAACAGTGGGATTGGAGATGGGGACATTACAGGCATGAAAATCTGCTGTTAACAACTACATAATTCACAGTGTCTGAACAAAAAAAAATTCTTAATTTGGGGCCATAGTAAATATATGATAGTACAGTAGGGGAGGTGCTTGCTCACACACGTGCAACTGAGTTCAATTCCCATCTGGTCCCCTGAACACTGTAAAGAGTGATCCCTGAATGCATGCCCAGGAGTGAGTCCTGAGCACCACCATGTGTGGCAAAAAAAAAAAAAAAAAATCTTTAATTTAAAGAAAGAAATGGGAGTTCTTTCCTTGTTCATTTGTGGGTACATATTCTGGACTTCAGACTTCAAAGAATGACAAATGATTGGATTCGGTGATATCATCTAAAACATCCCAAAGTTAAAAAACCTGAGAACCAGTGAGTTCTCATGAAATCACTCACACCTTTTATATACAAGTTTCAGTTCCTTCCAGTCAACGAAGCTGCTTGTCTTCTGGCCCCGGGAGAGAATGATCTGCACAATTTCCCGGGTGATCTTCTTCCTTTCTTTGTCAGGGAGCGTCGTGTACCACTTCTGCAGCCGCAATTTTCCTTGTCGACTAAAGAGCAATATGAAATGTATCTGAAATAAAAAAGACAGGGAAATTCAGACTCTGATCCACCGAATCAGTCTATGTTCACGCCGAGAGTCAGTAACAGAATTTACAAAGGACTTATCTTTCCACCTTGATGGGGGAAAAAAATGCCAGAACATGGAAACGATCTCATCTGAAAAATTACATTTACCCCATCAGAGGAAAAAAAAAAAGGACATCACACACGCAAGTCGCTTGTTTTTTATTTCTTTATTTTTGAGGTCACCTCTGGTGGCGCTGAGGGCCCTGGTGGAGTGGGGGATGGGAATGGAATGCTCAAACTCTGAGCCCCACACATACAAGGCATATCCTATTTGAGCCATTGCCTCCATCTCTGTTGTAGTTTTTGAGTCACAAACTCATCACAGGAAGGAAATAGAACAAGAGAGTATATACCTCTTTTGAAAAGCTGAATGAATGTTCTCCCTTCACAAATCACCCCTTAACGTTAAAAACTGTGGAAGGGTTTACTTTCAAAATTATATCCTTGCTCCATCTCGCACCTATGGAAACTATGGTAGTATAAATAGAGAAGGAAGGGGAGGAGATGAAGCCTAGTACAGTGAGTGAGGGAGAAGAGAATTATATTCTAAGTAGAAAGTATTTCTCTGTAAGGTGGTCACCGTGATTTGCTATTAATCCACAGTGATATGATCATTCCACTGAAGCCAATTAGCACTTTTTCTTGTATAGTTACCAATCGTGTATAGAATGAGACCACCGAAAATATGCTTTTTTGGACAAATTTTCATTATCCAATATAATGTTACTAACTGCACAGCAGATATCTAGACTCATTCACACTATAAAACTGTAACTTTGCATCCTTTGGCCGATATTTCCCCAACTGTCTCTACTCTCTGCTCCTAGAAACCACAGTTAGATGCTTTCTACAGGTTGCTTCAATTCAGTTGATTCCTTTTATTTTATTTTTTTTAGTTGATTCCTTTTAGATTCTACCTCTGACATGACTCCGCATCTGTCTGTCTCAGCATGTTTCAGTAAGCATGATGTTTTCTAGTTCATCCATGCCATCACAATTGACAGGATGTCTTTCTGTTTATAAATCTAAATAATATTCCATTGTATAAATACGTGTGTGCACATATAGTATATATTCACATTTTCTTTTATTAATGCAAATTTTATTTTTATTTTTGCTAGTACACAACGAATTCCACAAGTCAATTTCATTTCTTTCACAGAGTCCCCATTAGATGAAGTAACCTGAGTCTAGTTTAGAGGCCAAGAATTGAACCCCAGAACTAAATCATAAGCTACAATAAAAGAATGTCTTGAAATATGTTAGGTTAATTACTACGCTGATTTCTGTTTCTAAACTTCTACAAGTTGTATTTTCTTCAGCCTCACTGATTATCCTGGGATCCAGTTTCTCTTGCTTATTTTCTATTAAGAACTGTTCTACCATCATTTAAAAACTGACCTAATGTTGAATTGTTATCTGCTATCCAAGTCAGCAGATTCTCCAACTATGCCATCTAGAGGAGTTGTAGATACACATTTTCTTGTCCCACTCATCTACTGAAACACTCAAAGTTGATTCCTATCCTGTCTCTTGTGAATAATGCTGTGATGAACAAGGAAATATCTCCCAGAGATGATTTCATATCCTCTGAATATTGTATTCAGTAGTGGGATCATGTGATAGGTCAATGGTTTTTGAAGAATGTCCATCCTGTTTTCCACTATTAGCTATCCACTACGCTTTTTACTGGCAATACCTAAGCATTCCTTTTTTCTCTATGTCCTTACTTGATGGCAATTCTAACAGTGTGAAGAGTTAGTTCCTTCCTTGTGATTATACGTATATATATATATAATCACAAGGAAGGAATATTAGTTCCTTCCTTGTATATATGTATATATATATAAAATCACAAGGAAGGAATATATATATTCCTTCCTTGTGATTATATCTATCTATCTATCTATCTATCTATCTATCTATATATATATATATATATATATATATATATATGCGGGTAGGGCATTTGTCTTACATGCAGCCAACCCAGGTTCGATTCCTCCATCCCTCTTGGAGAGCCCAGCAAGCCACCAAGAGTATCCCACCCGCACGGCAGAGCCTGGCAAGCTACCTGTGGCATGTTCAATATGCCAAAAACAGTAACAACAAGTCTCACAATGAAGACGTTACTGGTGCCCACTCAAGCAAATGAATGAACAATGAGACGACAGTACTACAGTACAGTGCTATATTTCTCTGATTAGTAATATTGGGTATCTTTGATATACCTGCCAGTTATTTGTATGAAGAAATCTTAAATGTCTCTGTAGGTGGTATTTTTTATTTATATTGGTTTTGGGGACACACCTGGCATTGCTCAGGGTTTACTCCTGCTTCAGCACTCAAGAATCACTCCTGGCAGTGCTCGGGAACCAAACAGCATGCCAAGGATCAAACCTGGGCTGGCCATGTGCAGGGCTGTACTGTTTTTCTGGCCCAGGTCCTTCTCATTTTTAATCAACTTACTTGTTGTTTTCTTGCTATTGACTCGCTTGAGTTCCTTATATGGTCGGGATATGAACCACTTAAAAGTGTCTTAAGATTTAAGAACTGATGTCTTAAATATTTTCTCTCACTCTTAGTGGTTGTCTCTTTACTTCATTGATTATCTCCTTTCATGTAAAGAGCTTTTTTAGCTCAATACAACTTCATTTGTCTATTTTTGCTTTTGTAGCCTTTGGCACTATTTTCAATGGTTCATTGCTTTCTGTTTATTTTGTTTTGGGGTCACACCTGACTGTGTTCAGGGATTACTCCCCTCTCTGCATTCATGGATAAGTCCTGGTGGCTTCCAGGGGACCATATGGGATGCTTGAGATCAAACCCTGCATGCAAAGAAAGCACCCTACCCACTTTACTATCTCTCCAGACCCCAAGAGGCTTGTTACATGTTTTCTTCTAGTGATTTCATAGTTTCAGTTCTTGCACTTAAGTATTTTAACCTATTTTGAGTTGATTTTTTTAATATGGAATGAGATGAGGGTTTAATTTCATTCTTCAACGAGAATGTTATTCGGGTATCCCAAAGAAGAATCGAAAAAGCTATGTTTGGAATATCACATTTCACTCAAGTGAGAGAAGGAATCTGGAGTTCCAACCTCCACTGACGATCAAGAATCAGGGACACTGTCTCGTTTGCCAAGGCATCAAAAATCAGATGGCCGGACACGTAATTCGATTTAGAAATGACCGCTGGACTAGAGCTGTTACTGACTTAATTCCATGGGACATCAAAAGACCGTGTGGCCGCCCATCTATGAGATTGTCAAACTTCTTCATCAAAACCCTGAATGAATGGTTTGAGGCTCTTCGTGTTCCTGGAGCGAGCAGATATCATAAGCATGCGATAAGATACACTAGCATGCATAAGATACACTAGCATGCGACTAGCATGCAGAAGGTCAAACCAAGTCTTGATGTGAACTATTTAAACTCCACATTGTGGTTAGTTGGTTGAAAGCTTGGAATAAACCATCTCAAGTTATATTGTCTTTGGTAACACAACAGATTTTTCTTAATAGTTCAGATACTGTTTGGGCTACTGAGGAAGCAATCTGATCCTGCTTTTTAATGAATTTTTTTCATATGTTCAGATTTCAAGGAATTTCAAGATCTCTTTCAATGGTCTAACTGAATGGAAAAGATAGAATGTATAGACATTTACTTTGGCACTTCATAGTTGATATCAATTTGCTTTACTGAGGTTGTCGGATGGTATGGAAAATGTTATGACTGTTTTATAGTTTTCTTAATCCACAGTATAAGAACAGCAAATTTAGAATCAATTTATTTGTAGTTCTACTCTTTTTTATTGTAGAGGTCATGTCATGAAGAGAACCATATCTATAGAATCAAATAAAGTTTTTAAAAGCTTTACAAAATATTCAGCTTCTGTTATTCAAGAAGTTCGGTTCTGAATTTCACTGCATGAATCATAAAATCTCACCAGGTGGTGATTTCTATGGATAAAGGAAATGGGGTCTTTCCTTAGAGATCCTTCTAACATCAGCCTATAGAAATTGAGGTTTTCTATCTAGACAAAAAGAGATGTGTTACTTTCTGGAGGACGGGAGAATCAGATATGACAAGTGAAGAGAATAAAGTCTAAAAGATTCACTTCTCTGTAACTTCAAGGAAACTTCACTTTTCAACCTGGAATTGTAAATATTTGCTTAGGAACCCTTTCCTTAACTACCCATTCTGCTGAGAGCACAGGAATGAGTAATTCAACCATGAAACAGCTATTGATTCCAAAGAATCATCGTGAGAAAGACTTTTTGTCTTGAGTTTTGATTTGCTTTGCTTTGCTTTCTTCCAAGAAAAGATCATCACGAAAGTGACATTCTCAAAGTATAAAACCAAACGGCAACAGAATCCGAAAACCTCCTCCAGATTTTGAAACCAAGACTCAGCTTTGGCCCAGCGCCAGCGAATGGGTTCATTCCATCAAAAGTCTATACTTGGAATTTAGAAACCCCCAATGTTTTATCAATGTTCATATTACATTTCTTGTCGGGACATATTCTTTTTGCCACCTAATTTAAATCTTTTGCTAGAGTTTAAACCAATTTTCCCTGATTTTATAAAGAGATAAGGTTTCACCAGGACTGGACTGCTAACAAGCCAGGGACCAGTGCTGGCTGAACAGGCCTAAAGTAGGGGTGTCACAAGACAGAAATAAGAGAGAAAATGCAGGGGGTCGGGGGCACGCAGCCTCAGGGACTGAGAGCTGTGACTGTCCTCCACAAACAGAATTTATTGCTTAGAACCAAAAATCATTAAAAGAACAAAATTCTTTGGTCAGGCACCTGACAATCTTTTTTTTTAAATTTTTATTAGTAAATCACTGTGGGGTACAGTTACAAACTTATGAACTTTCATGTTTGTATTTGGTTTACATCCCTCCACCGGTGCCCATTCTCCCCCACCAATGTTCCTCCCCCCCCAACCCCCACCACCCGACCCTGCCTCTGTGGCAGGGCATTCCCTTTTGTTCTCTCTCCTGTTGGGTGTTGTAGTTTGCAATAGAGGTATTGAGTGGCCATCATGTTCGGTCTATAGTCTACTTTCAGCACGCAGCTTTCAACCCAAGTGGGTCCTCCCAACATTCTCTACTAGGTGTTCCCTTCTCTGTCTCTGCTGCCTTTTCCCCCAGCATGTGAGGCCAGTCTCCAAGCTGTGGGACAGACCTCCTGGTTCTTTATCTCTACTACTCTTGAGTGTTAGTGTCCCATTCTGCTATTTATTATAATCCACATATGAGTACGATCTTTCTATGTCTGTCTCTTTCTTGCTGACTCATTTCACTCAACATGATACTTTCCATGTTGATCCACTTATATGCAAATTTCATGACTTCGTCTTTTCTAACAACTGCATAGTATTCCATTGTGTAGATGTACCAAAGTTTCTTTAACCAGTCATCTGTTCTTGGGCACTCCATTTTTTTTCCAGATTTTGGCTATTGTAAACAGTGCTGCAATGAACATACAAATGCAGATGTCATCTGGGTTACACTATTACATATCCAAGGGCATTAGTTTATCAATAAACATAAATGTAATGAGCTTTCTTAAGGGAAGATTCTTCCAGGAGGGGGAACAGAGAGAGAGCAGACAGGACCCCCACCGGGGTCTGTATTCAGGGCAGTATCTGGACCCCAGAATTCTGGGTTCTGGTTCCCAGCACTAACAAACTCTTCATATAGCTGAAGACGAACTTCAGCCTTTTCCTCCCAAAAGAAGTAAGTCTGGTTTTATGACCTCTGCTTATTGGTACTATTTTCAAAATTACCATTGTTTTGATTCCTCCAGGATTTTTCTAAAACCTGAATGCTCCTTTGATTCGGGGACCTCAGATCAGTGCCCAAAGTTCCAGTGAGAGGCTGAGCTACTGCTGAGGTCCATTCCTTACAGATTGCAGTTCAGTGTTGCAGATGTCTCTCCAGTCAGTCGCCTTTCTTCTTCAACATGGGTCAGTAATGCAGAACAAGAACCAAACAATTTTTTTCACTGAGATAACAAATTCAAAGAAAATAAATGACCCAGGACATAATACGTGCACCCACAAGACCTATCTGAAATATACAAAATTCCAAATTCAAAATAAACAAGGAACAAATTCTAGTTTACTAAGTAATTGCATGCCAGAAGATAGTGCTGAATGATTTAGTTCCCTCCAAATGTGCTTGGGGCAAAAACAGTAGACTGTTTTGATCTGTTTCATCCCCGGATTTGATGTCATTTTAGAGAATCTAGAGAATAAATCTTAGTGACTCACTAGAGTGTACCCCCTCAAGCAATTAATTTAGGCTTTTGTTTATTTGCTTGGATTTTTTTTTTCTTTTTGGGTCACACCCAGCAATGCTCAGGGGCTTCTCCTGGCTTTGCACTCAGGAATTACTCCTGGTGGTGCTTGAGGAACCATGAGGGATGCCGGGGGGATCGAACCCGGGTTGGCGGCGTACAAGGCAAATCCCTACCTGCTGTACTATCACTCTGGCCCTTGCTTGGATTTTTACACCACACCTGACTATGCTCTAGGCTTACTGCTAGCAAGGGTCAGGAAACCCTAGGTTCCGCAGGGGATGGAACTGAGGTCAGCCACTTATAAGGCAAGAGCCTTATGCACGATACTGTCTCCAGCAAAACACCGCAAGCTTTAAATCCAAACATCGCAATTCATCCAAGTGTTAGCTCAGTCTCCCCCTGAGCAGCTGCTGACAATCCACTTTGGGGCTGTGCCCCAAATTCTCACTTTGGCCCTGTGAGCAAACCATTTTATCAACAATTCCCAAATCATGAGCAGGGAGGTATCATCCATTCGACAAGAGAAGTACAAGACAGACCAGAAGCACCTATGTGGCCTGTGGTTAGCTTTCTTTTTGGTGTGTTCGGAGGCTATGCCTGGAAATACTCAGGGATTACTCCTGGCTCTGCACTCAGGAATTACCCCTGGCAGTGTTTGGGGGGGAAGGGGGAGCTATGGGATGCCGGGGATCGAACCCAGGTCATCCACATGAAGGACAGGCGCAGTGCACTACCCACTCTACTCTCTCTCCAGCCCCCAGCAGCTCCTCTCTGATTCAGGTGAAAGGCGTCTAGCAAGAGCAACTGGGTTCTTGTTGCTGTCAAATCTCTCCCTTCCTAACTCGAACCAGCACCTAAGAACAAAGGCACCAAGAAGCCTTCCCTCACTCTCACACTGTCCCCACGAGCGTTTCGGGATCTGAGCCGCAAATGCAAACACACGGCTGGAGGGAAGGGAAGAAGGATCAATGCTGAAACAGTGTATACCTGAAACGCCTCATGAACAACTTTGTAACTTCATGGTGACTAAATTAAAAAAATAATAATAACACAGAACATATTTCCTCCTGGGATTCTGTCCACCGAGGAGGTCCTTCCTCTGGCAACCCCGACCCCAAGAAGCATCATCAAACACTACTGCTGAGGAGGACAGACGGTCCAGGGGTTAGCACAGCCTCGCACAAGGCTGGCCCTGGTTCGATCCCCTGACCTGACTGCACGCCAAGGAGCAGCCCGGTACCCCAACCACCAGCTCGGGCTCCAAAACTCCCCAATATTTAAATATACTACCGGGATGACCCTCCCATCCTTAGCCCCGCTTTCCAAACTCTGCAGCCATTCTCGAATGTCCCCATCCCGATCACCCCCTCTGCTCTCCGCTCAGCTACTGTCCCAAGGCATCAGACATCCCTGAGAACAATCAAAGGGGGACTTGGTGGTTTGGGGGTCACATCGGTGTGACATGGCTCTGTCGGCCAAATCGCCCTCGTTACCTGGAAACGTGCACGGATTCTTCATGGCAGTGGTTACCGCGTGTCGGCTCAGCATGGCTAAGCGAGAGCAGACACGCCTTCCTTGGGGTTTCCTCAGCTCCTGTCACGCCTGAACACACACAGGTCCACTGTACAGGTGTGGGACCCATATGCCCAGAGGTATACACAGGTGGCCACATGCATCCTTTGCCGATTAATGTTCTAGCTGCGTGTACTGCGCGTGACCTGCCCTGGCTTCCCAGGCTGTCCTGCCTGCACCTTGTCCCCCTCCCCTGGGACTCCTGAGAGGTCGATGGGAAACTCCAAGTCCCTCCCCTCTTGAAAAACAATGGCCCTTCTACAAACCCAAACTTCCCGAGAAGTGACTCATTGTTAAAAGCCCAGAAGTACCCATTTATTTTCACCATGTAAATTTACTTTTAAATTGATCCCAAGGACACACCTTAAAACACAGAGGAACACTGAAGCATTAGCTGCTTGCCACAGTTTTTTTTTATAGTAACACACCCAACACAAATAAAACTGGAAACTGAAACGATATACCTAAATTGCCTAAAGTAAAGGGAAAAAATAGGTAGGATTTGCTAAAATAAGAATGCTTGTGATATATGTTAAAGTTTTTTAAAAGACAGTATAAATTCACACAGGGGGTGGGGGGGAGGTGTCGTAGCAATGATGCAAAACTATACTTGCATAGATATGAGGTGACAGAAATAGACCGAATTGCTAATAGTGTTTATCTTGCAATAGTAGAAGCATGAACCATATTTTTGCTCTTTGTACTTGACTAAGGTTTTCAGAATTTATATCTGAGATTCTAGGTTGCCAGTGACAACCTCTAAGTATCAAGCTGGGACTAGCACCCAAACACCACGAGATGTGACCTTCCCATCCCTCCACCAAAAATAAAAATACTGATAATTTTTTAATTTTAAATAATGCTATTCCAGGGACTGCAGAGGTTGTACAGTGGGTAGGGCACTTGCCTTGCACACAGCCAACACAGGTTAGATCTCCAGCATCCCATGTGGTCCCCTGAACACCTCCAGGAGTAATTCCTGAGTGCAGAGCCAGAAGTAACCCCTAAGCACTGCTGGGTGTGGTCCAGGAAAAATAAAAAAACTGAGATATCATTCTAGCAATGACTTGAAGAAAATGAAACTCAGAAAGAATAAACCTTCAGATCACTAAGTCAATGATGGTTGGAGGGATCACTCGGGATGGGAGATGTGTGCTAAAAGTAGACAAAGAACCAAACATGATGGGGCTGGCACGATAGCACAGCAGGTAGGGTGTTTGCCTTGCACACGGCCGACCCGAGTTCAATTCCCAGCATCCCATATGGTCCCCTGAGCACCGCCAGGAGTGATTCCTGAGTGCAGAGCCAGGAGTAACCCCTGTGCATCGCCAGGTGTGACCCAAAAAGAAAAAAAAAAAAAACATGATGAACTCTCAGTATCTGTTTTGCAAACCATAAGGCCCAAAAGTGTCCCGTCCCGAGGGACTTGGTCAACATGGGTAGCCAGAGAGGGTGCACGAGTGAAAAAGAGACACAAGAAGAAAGAGATAGACACAGACAGACACACAGGAATGAGACGGACACAAGAAGAATGGGAGCAAGCTCCAATTTTATTTCTCCTAAGCTAGTCTTTTATAATTGATTATATGAGACTTCCTCATATAATGGGCAGCATGGGGGAATAGCAAAGAATGCAAATGGTTAACGAAACTGGATGAGGGCCCTGGTGGCAGTTACTCGGGCATTGTTCTGCAACCTTTAAAAGGTACTTGGATATTTTTCCCAAGAAGCGGTTGTTCCTTAGTTACAGGTCAGTTTGTCCTGACATATTGGTTCCCTGGCATTGGCTCTCAGCACAGAAGTAGACAGAGAATAAGAGGGAAATTGTCTGCCATGGAGGCAGGGGGAGGGGTGGGAGAGGGTGGGGGAGGGATACTGGGGACACTGGTGGTAGAAAATATGCACTGGTGGAAGGATGGGTGTTCGATCATCATATGACTGAAACTCAATTATGAAAGCTTTGTAACTATATCTCACGGTGATTCAATTAAAAAAAAATTAAATAAAAAAAAAAGAAAGAAACTCCAGCTAAATTACACAGAAAAAAAAAATTAGTGAACCTTTGAGTTTAGGTTTTACTCATGTTACCTGGAATCTTGCCTTTCCCAGGGCAGGCTGCAGTCCAGAGGGTTGTATAATTAATAGAGTGGAGATGGGGGCTGGAGCGATAGCACAGTGGAGAGGGTATTTGCCTTGCACACGGCCAACCTGGGTTCGATTCCCAGCATCCCATATGGTCCCCCGAGCACTGCAGGCATAATTCCTGAATGCATGAGCCAGGAGTAACCCCTGTGCAATGCCGGGCATAACTCAAAAAGGAAAAAAAAAAAAAAATAGAGTGGCGACCACGCAGCATATTCATTTATTTGGTGAAGGGCAACTGGACTCAGGGCCTCCGCCATGGGAAGCATGCTCTCGACCACTGAGCCGCAACCCTGAGCCCACGCACACATTCCAAATGGAACAGAACAGATCCGAATAAT
This sequence comes from Sorex araneus, assembly GCF_027595985.1. Classification (NCBI taxonomy): domain Eukaryota; kingdom Metazoa; phylum Chordata; class Mammalia; order Eulipotyphla; family Soricidae; genus Sorex; species Sorex araneus. Next base: position 257,187,287 of record NC_073313.1, read on the forward strand.
CGAATGTATTGATAGAGTATGTTTCGGGACACCTCTGCCCCAGTCGCATGTATTTAAACTAAGTTGAGGTGTAAAATGCATTTCCTGCAACTAAGATGGCTAAAAGGAGGAGGAGGATGAGGAAGAAGATGAGGTAAAGGAGATGGAGAAGGAAGAAGCAAAATAAAAAGAAACAGAGAAGGAAGAGGAGGAGGCAGGGGAGAGAAGAGGAGAATGGGAGGAGGAAGAAGAGAGGGAACAGGAGGGAGACAGGATGGAAAGATGATGAGAAAGACACTGAGCCACTAATGAGGTTCTAAAAAAAAAAGCAGAAAAAAAAAATATGTTCCAGGATGATGACGCTGGAGGGTGAGGAAATATTAACAGAAAATGGCTTTTTAATGCCATATCTAAACTCTCAGAGAACGCGGGGTGGCAGGCAGACTCTAGATGCACATTCCTTTCCAAGTGGGGGAAGCGGCTATTTGGAGCAGGCCCCTGGGCGCAGCAAGCCACAGCTCTGCAAACAGCGAGTGTGCGGGAGGCTGGCAGGCTGCCCTCTGAAGCAGGAGCGCCCCGACTCCTGTCACACGAGACCGTCCTGTTGGGTCACTCCCTGGCTGACTCAACTCAAGCCACAAGGAAAATGGGGGAAATGCTTCGCTGAGCCCCGCGGTGAGTGTGAGACCCTCCACCTGGCAGGCAGCACCTGGGGCGGTCCCTGAGGATCCCTCAGTCACAGCAGCCTGTGCTGTGACTGCTCCAGAGACCGCCAGAACCCCAGGCCATTCCTGCCGTCGGTGTATGTACTGGCACCAGCCACACGCGCGGGGCCAGAGCGACAGTGCCAGGGGTACCCTTGCAGGCAGCTGACCCAGGGCTGATCCCCTACATCATCACATAGGTGCCCTGAGCACCAGCAGGACTGAGCCCTGAGCACAGAGCCAGAAGTAGCCCCAGGTATGGCCTAAATCACTGTGATTAGGCCAATGTAAAAATGCATGGTTATTTATAAAATATATATATTTAGCTAATATACTGAATTCCTTCTGATTATCAAAGGCTGGAGTGTAGGGCGTTTGCCTTGCACACAGCCGACCGGGGTTCAATTCCTCCATCCCTCTCGGAGAGCCCGGCAAGCTACCGAGAGTATCAAGCCCACAACGCAGAGCCTGGCAAGCAAACCGTGGCGTATCTGATATGCCAAAAACAGTAACAACAAGTCTCACAATGGAGACGTTACTGGTGCCTGCTCGAGCAAATTGATGAGCAATGGGATGACAGTGATACAGTGATATATATGTGTATATATATATATACATATATATATATGAAGGCTAGTCTTTTACACCGAGTTTATAATGTGATGAATATCAAAAGAAATATCAAAAATCCAAGGGGATAGTTCAAAGGGCTGAATAATGCTTCTTCGAATAAGAGGGATCGAATTTTAATCCCTGGCATCAAACAGTCTCCATAAGCACTGATCCAGGAATAGTCTCAGAGCACTACCAGGTATGGCCTAAATATAAAAACAGAATAATAACAACAATAAAAGGAAAGATCAAGGTAAACATTAAACTATCCACTTTTCTCCTCTCTGCCTATTTGGGGGGCGTGCGGGGGATACAAACTTGAAGATGCATCTAGGAACCCAAGAGATAGCTCAGTGGCTTAAGCATCTGCCTTGCAAGCATGAGGTCACAAGTTCAGTCCCCCAAGCTACCACATGTGTCTGCTGTGGGCTGCTTGAATGTTTTCCATTTGCAAACATTTTTTCCTGGGTAACTCTTACAACCCCTGGTATATAGGTATATAACATTGGTAGCACTGTCGTCCCATTGCTCATCAATTTCCTCGAGTGGGCACCAGTAACGTCTCCATTGTGAGACTTGCTGTTACTGTTTTTGGCATGTCAAATACACCACGGGTAGCTTGCCAGGCTCTGCTGTGTGGGCGGGATACTCTCGGTAGCTTGCCAGGCTCTCTGAGAGGGATGTAGGAATCGAACCCGGGTCGGCCGTGTGCAAGGCAAACGCCCTACCCGCTGTACTATCGCTCCAGGCCATAACATTGGTATAAAAATTTTAAATCGCTGATAACAAATCATAAAGAAACTTATTCTCAAACAAATGTTTAATATTTTTTTTCACACTCCCACATCCAGTTATGTGGGGGTTTTTTGGGTTTTTTTGTTTTATTTTGGTTTGTCTTGGGGTCACACCCGGCAGAGCTCAGGACCAACTCTGGGTTTATGCTCAGGGATCACTTCCGGTGGGCTCGAGGTGCTGGGGATTGAACCCAGGTCGGCCATGTACGAGGCAAGCGCCCTACCCACTGCACTATATTTCCGGCCCCCGGTTATGAAGGAACTAGTGTCTGATGGGCACCACTTAGTCACCTGAACCCCTGAGCACCGGCAGGTGAGACACAATAAAACACACCCACCACACCAGGAAAATGACCAAAGTGAACGCTGGGCTGAGACCTGTCCCTGCAGCCGGGTTGTGTGTCTTGGTGGCTCTGCTGCCCAGGATGGCTACACGGTCAGCCCCCAGGGTTCGACTTCCAGTGGCCCCCACAACTGAGTGTGCAGGCACCACGGTCAAGCACAGGAGAACTCTTAGCGACCACAACACCACCACCGACAACAAAGGGAAGGGCGGGGGGTGTCCTCAAGACCCAGAGGACAGGAGACTCTCGCAGGGCAAGACCAGAGCTGCCATCTCTCAGAAAGCTTTGAGAGGGGCCCAGAGAGATAGCAAGGTGGGTCGGGTACCCACCTGGCGCACAGCCAACCCGGGTTTGATCCCCGGCGTCCCACAGGGCCCCTCGAAACTACACCAGGAATGAGCCCTGAGCGCAGAACCAGGAGGAAGACCTGAGACAGCCCAGTGACTCCTAAACAACAGCAACAACAACAACAAAACAACTTTGGGAGATGGGAGGGGGCAGAATGGTAACAGAGAAATCAGGAAAAGGCAATCTGGAGAGACGGGGGTTCCGAGGAGAAAGTAGAACTTTCCGCCCAGCCAGAGACTGCCTGAGAACAGCACGGTTGGGATAAACACGCAACGTAGCGGTGCTACCAGGCACTACCAGCAGTAGTTGTGCTACCAGGGCGAGGAGCAGGAGGGGAAGCCTGGCGGGAAGCGGGGTGGGGGGTGGGGGGGAGAAATGCAGGGCCTGCAGGGCAGTGGGCATACGTAGGCCACGCCCCCCCATAGGCTCCTGGCTTTATTGTATTCATTCTCTCTCTCCCTGTCTCCCTCCCTCCCTCCCTCCCTCCCTCCCTCTCTCTCTCTCTCTCTCTCTCTCTCTCTCTCTCTCTCTCTCCTCCACGGTGTACCAAGCTGTCCATGCCGCTCTGTTACGGGCATTCAATATTCCAAGCCCAGTCCCACCGCCGCCGTCACCTTCCCCCCAGACTCGAGGCCAGCAAGGCCCCTTGGAGCAAGCCGCACTGCTCAAAGGGCCGCTCAGGACAGCTTCCTCCAGCCCGAGTCCCCCCGTGGTGGACAGCGTGGCTGGTGTCCATGCAGGTGGGGGGATCGGAGAGTCCCAGACTCGAGGGCAAGGGGCTGTGTGGGACTGTGCTCTCACGAGGGCTTATCGCCTCTCGGGGCTCACCGGGAAGAAGGATGTCTAGCACCCGGAGATGCCCACAGGGCCTGGATCCATGGTCCCCGACAGCACTGGGCACCAGAGCTGAGCCAGAAATACTGCCAGCAGTGGCCCCTGGGGCCCTTAAGCACCGCAGGAGACACCCCCCACCTCACCCCCCAAAATTACAGACTCCTGACACTGTCTGGGAACTTGAACCTACTTCAGAGGCTGCTGGACCGTCCCTCTCTGTCCGGGAGCGCTGAGGTGCAGCTGCCAGCTCCACTGCACACAGACCCTGCATGCTCCCCGCAAAGGCAGAAGACACACAACAGCCCATATGAGACCCATGCTACCAACCGAGAAGCTTCCTGGGGCTCCTGGCTCTGCCCTGAGAAGTAGCTGCTGGCATCAGGCTCCCCGGCTGTTCCACAGGAGCAAAGGCCCAGGCCCGCCTGGCCTTGGACTCTAACGGGAGAGAAAGAAAACAAAGGGGTGGGGACGAACAGAAAGGAAGAGAAACAGTGGATTGTGCGACAAACCACAGGAGCACACAACACACTTACACATGAATCGGGTCAGAGAGTCCTAAGACGATGGAGTACCTGCATCAGTAAGACAAACACACTCACACAAAGAGCTCAAAGGGCTGACGTTTGGGCTTTGCACCTGGAGGTCCCTGCGCCATTCCTGACCCTACCTGGCCCCACAGAGCACTGCCAGGTGGATCCCCAGTAGTTCTCAGCACCACTGAGTCCAGCACCTCCCCATCACTTAGCCCAAGCACCGACCCAGAACTGAGGAACTGCCCAGTAGCTCGGATACACGCCCTGCGTGCAGCTAATCTGCTTCAACCCCCGGCTCTTCATATGGTCCCCCGAGCCCCTGACTGATCCCCAAACAAACCAAAACCTTGGTCTTTTGGAGGTTTTTGTTTGTTTTGGATTGGGGGTCACTGAGAGCGGGACTCGGGGCCTGGAGAACCCTGTGGGGGGCCAGCGACCACCCCCAGGTAAGCCACAAACAAGAAAGGTGCCTTGCACTCTGAACTCTCTGTTTGTTTATTGTTTCCTTTTTTGGGTCACACCCTGCGATGCCCATGGGTTTTTCCTGGTTCTGCACTCAGGAACTACTCCTGGCGGTGTTTGGAGGACAATGTGGGATGCTGGGAATTGAACCCGGGTCGGCCGCGTGCAAGGCAAACGCCCTACCTGCTATGCTATTGCTTCAGCCCAACACTGCTGGTTTTGATGAGATATCCGTGTAAACTTTTTAAGAGATGAGTGATAGAGCTAACCCTTATCTGTAAGTTTTGAATCTATCTCGTTTCTTCCCACGGACAAAACCATTTTTTCATACCAAAAAGAACAAAACAAAAACAAACCTAAAAAATAGTACTGAACTGCAGGTTGACAGGGCACTGCTGGGAGTGGGCCCCAGGCCCCTGAGCACTGCTTCAGAGAGTCACCCAGTAAACAAAATGAAAAGAAGCTTCCATGATAAAAAGAGACAAGAAAAAGCCCTTGAGGGGCTGGAGCCATAGCACAGCAGGTAGGGCATTTGCCTTGCACACGGCCGACCTGGGTTCGATTCCCAGCATCCCATATGGTTCCCTGAGCACTGCCAGGAGTCATTCCTGAGTGCGGAGCCAGGAGTAATCTCTGTGCATTGCTGGGTGTGACCCAAAAAAGCAAAATTTAAAAAAGAGTCTCCCTATTTTAAAAAAACAAAGACAAAGCCCTTGAAATGAGGAGGCCCGCTAAGGAGGGGACTGCAGGAGGGACAGATGGCTGATAGTTTTCGGAGCAGGTTGGGAGGAAAGGAATCAGAATAATAATAATCAAAGCAACAACATCGGAGCAAAATAAAAAGGGCAGATGGGAAATCAGAGGGGGGAAAATATGAAAGGACCGAGGGTGTTCAAACAAGAAGGGGCACAGTTTAGAAAGATAGGACAGACGCATGGGAAAGAAAACTGTCTCTACTTTGTTTCCAAAGAAACAACGGAAGAATATTCCCCTGGGCCTCTGCATGAGATGAGATCTCCGAGTAGAAAGCTACCCTGGCTGTCACAGCACCGGGGAGGGATACTGCAGAACCTGCAGAGGAGACGGGAGCCCGGAACTGCGTCGACGGATCCAAGTCAAACAGGGGGCGAGGCCCTGACACTGCTCGCGGCGGCCCCCGCTTGATTCTCAGCACCACGCTGGGCTCCAAGAGTCCTCTCCGAGCACAGAGCTAGGAGAAAGCCCTGAGCACAGCTGGGTGTGACCCAAAAATGGAAGGGAGGGAGGGAAGGGGAGGAGGAAGGAGGGAGGGAGGGAGGGACGAAGGAAGGAAGGAAGGAAGGAAGGAAGGAAGGAAGGAAGGAAGGAAGGAAGGAAGGAAGGAAGGAAGGAAGGAAGGAAGGAAGGAAGGAAGGAAGGAAGGAAGGAAGGGAGGGAGCAAGGGAGGGAGGGAAGGAGAAAAAAGAAGGGAGGAAGAAGGGAAGGAGGGAGGAAGAAGGGAGAGAGAGAGAGGGAGGGAGGAAGGAAGGAAGGAAGGAAGGAAGGAAGGAAGGAAGGAAGGAAGGAAGGAAGGAAGGAAGGAAGGAAGGAAGGAAGGAAGGAAGGGAGGGAGGGAGGGAGGGAGGGAGGGAGAGAGGGAGGAAGGGAGGGAGGAAGGAAGGAAGGAAGGAAGGAAGGAAGGAAGGAAGGAAGGAAGGAAGGAAGGAAGGAAGGGAGGGAGGGAGGGAGGGAGGGAGGGAGGGAGGGAGGGAGGGAGGAAAAAAGAAGGAGGAAGAAGGGAAGGAGGGAGGAAGAAGGGAGAGAGAGAGGGAGAGGAGGAAGGAAGGAAGGAAGGAAGGAAGGAAGGAAGGAAGGAAGGAAGGAAGGAAGGAAGGAAGGAAGGAAGGAAGGAAGGGAGGAAGGGAGGAAGGAAGGGAGCAAGGGAGGGAGGGAAGGAGGAAAAAGAAGGGAGGAAGAAGGGAAGGAGGGAGGAAGGGAGGGAGGAAGGGAGGAAGGGAGGGAGGGAGGGAGGAAGGAAGGAAGGAAGGAAGGAAGGAAGGAAGGAAGGAAGGAAGGGAGGGAGGGAGGGAGGGAGGGAGGGAGGGAGGGAGGGAGGGAGGGAGGGAGGAAGGGAGGGAGGGAGGGAGGAAGGAAGGAAGGAAGGAAGGAAGGAAGGAAGGAAGGAAGGAAGGGAGGGAGGGAGGGAGGGAGGGAGGGAGGGAGGGAGGGAGGGAGGGAGGGAGGGAGGGAGGGAGGGAGGGAGATTGGAAGTTGATGAATAGCCAGTCATCACTCAAGGAAAGAGTGGAAGGACTGCTCCAGCATTTTTCACATGCACACAGACCAAAACAGAAAGATTTAAAACAAAAACAAAAACAAAAAAGCCCTTGCAGCCACTGTATTTTTGTTAGGCAGCTGCCAGAAGGGGCCTCTCATCCAAAGACACAGCCATCTAGGGCACCGTGACCCAAAGCAAAGCAGGGGTGACGGGCCAGGGGCAGCCACGCGCCAGGTTGCAGAGGCAGCCCTCCAGGAACAGGGGCGTGAGGGGAAGGCGGCTGCAAGGGCACGAGGGACAGAGTGTGCCAACCACCTCACTGACTGGTACAATCAGAAAATGCATCTGCAAAAAACCTGCTAGTGTGTGTGTGTGGGGGGGGGGGGAAGCAAATCGATATGGAGGAAACGAGATCTGCAGGGGGGAAATAGGCTCCAGGGGGGGTGATAACAGCCGTTATTGGCATTCTCAGAAGGATGCTAGGAGGAGGAGAGAGGAGAGAAGTGTGCTGGGCTGGGGGCAGGCAGACAAAGGAGAAGCAAGGGCTTCGTTACTGGAACAGGACGCCAGGAGACCAGGCGAGTCAGGAAACAGCCGGGAGGAACACGCCGGTCAGAAAGGCAGAGCTGAAGGCAGGAGGAACGGGAGTGATGTCCACCCCCGGGAAAGGACCTGGGCAAGGAGAAAGGCTGATCTCTTTCTTGTTTTGTTCTCTTTAGTTTTTCTTTTGGGATCACACCCGGTGATGCACAGGGGTTAATCCTGGCTCTGCACTCAGATTCAGGCTCTGCACTCAAATTACTCCTGGCTGTGCTAGGAGGACCATATGGGATACTGGGAATCGAACCCGGGTCCACCACATGCCCTACCCGTTTTACTATCACTCCAAACTTCCCAAGGTACTAGGTTGATGTTTTTCAGTACAAATTCTCTCCTATTTCCTCTTTCTACTGTGTCCATCTCCTCAGCTTCAACGCTGGAAAGGAGACCCCCCCAGAAAACATTCAGAGGCGAAAGCTCCTGCCCTACCACTGTGGGGCCCCAAGTCCTCTCTCTCATACTGCCCACATGTGCCAGCTCCTGTTCCCAAAGCCCTGCTGGTGGGGACCGCTGGGCCACCGGAATGTGTGATCTCCTACAGGCCAGTGCACCCCTGAGTGAGCACCACAACCAAGAGCAACCCTCGGTGCCCCCCACAAAAAAGGGAAGAGGAGAGGTGAAATTTAGTTTTTTGTTTCATTTGAAATATAAAGGAGCCCTAGGAGTGGACTACCTATATTTGGCAGTGACATCACCAGCTGCCGCCTTGGAGGTCCCCAAACACCCCCATTGAGCTACATCCCTGAAACCTCCCCCCACCCCAGAGTCTCAGTTCTAAAAGCTTCTTTGGTTTGGGGCCACCCCTGGCAATGCTCGGGGGTTACTCGTGGCTCTGCACTCAGGAAGCACTTCCGGTGGTGCCCAGGAGACCATATGGGATGCCAGGGATGGAACCTGGCATCGTGCAAGGCAGGCGCCTTACTCAGTGGACTAGCCACGCCCTTAAAGCTTCTTTTCCTCTTTTCCTGTCATCGGCATCTTCCCTTTCTGATCACTTTGCATGTCACCTTCTGAGAATGAAGTCCTGCCTGGGGCTTGAGGGGTAGGACGAGGCCAACCCCAGTTTGATCCATGGCACCGCGTGGTTTCCGAGCATCATCCCGGGGGGTTGAAGGCCTGGGAAGGGCTGGGGCGATAGCACAGCAGGTAGGGCGTTTGCCTTGCACACGGCCGACCCAGGTTCGATTCGCAGCATCCCACATGGTCCCCCAAGCACCGCCAGGAGTTATTCCTGAGTGCAGAGCCAGGAGTAACCCCTGTGCATCACTGGGTGTGACCCAAACAGCAAAAAAAAAAAAAAAAAAAAAAGTTGGAGGCCTGGGAGCCCCTGAGTCTCATGAGGGTGACCTGGGTCACCCCAGACACCGCAGGCTTGTGTCCACACCTGAGATCACCAGGCTTCGCTTACAGACTGGCCAGGTATCCACCAGGAAGGCCCTTCCCTCCCCTGCCCTCCAAAACAAAGAAGTTACATCTGGGTCCGTTGTTTGCTCGTAAGAGGGACTCCATAAATATCTGTGGGACGGTTGAGATTCGACACATGGCCACATTTGCGGCCTGTGTTAACATTCCAAGCAGCCAACTGCGCTAGATTTTTCCATGAGATTAGGGAACACTACGCTTTTCTGGAGACTTAACTGCTTTTAAAAGCCCGGCGTTGGGCCAGAGTGACAGTACAGCAGGTGGTGCGTTTGCTTCGCACGAGGCCAATCTGAGTTCAACCCCAAGTACCCCGCTTGGACCCCTCAGCACCACCAGGAGTGTTCGAACCCTGAGCACGGAGCCAGGACCAAGCCCTGAGCACCGCCCAGTGTGTGGCCCCCAAACCAAAAACAAAAGTAAACAAAAATCTCAGCATCTCACTGCACTTCACACACGTATGGCAGGACCCACCAGGCTCCCTGACGCGGCAAAGCCAAGCAACCCTTGTTCTATTCACAGGTCCCCCGCCACCCGTGCTGAGGATTGGCTGAGAGTCCTCTGGCCAGAGACACTGTGTCCGCATATCCGAGAGATCCAGCTGCCCCCTTCCCTCCGCTTGATTGATGGCAGCCCTGTAAGAGTGGCTGTGAGCTCATGCCGAGAAGGCCTCGCGGATGACAATCACTTCCTCTCAGTCTGCCTGGGAACCACAAGGCCAGCCTTGAGGGCAGCAGCCTCCCAGCCCAGCCTGCAGGCAGAGGTGTGGTGAGAGGGGCTTGCAGAGAGTGGGAAGAGAGTAAGTGCATCCTTAGCTGCCGTATGCACACGGCGCACAGGGCTCGGGTCCAGCTGTCTTCTCTCCGTAAAGGTCACTCGCTTCAGCCCTCAGTGATCCGGCCTAATTAGTCTTTCCTGGCACGCCAGGGTGGAAATAAGACTGGCCAGCCTACGGTTTCCCAGAAGCCACTCGCACCCTTTCTCAGAAGGAGGATGCGCTGACAATCTGCCAGCGCGCTAGCCCAGGGGCCCTGGAAGCAAACTCATTTCATGCCCAAAATCGAGACACTGGTTCTTTCCCACTGGGGAAATATTGTTTTGCCACAGCGCTGTCTCTTAGATCAGGGTCTTGGGTTTGGTCCAGGGCCTGCTGGGTCTGAGCCATGAGGCCCAGTCCCGCCCTTGGCCGGGTCATGGGGTACGGAGCAAAGCGGTGGCTTGAGAGCTGGCTTGCGTGTGAATATAGAAGAAGTCAGCTCACCTCTCTGGCTTCTCTCTTGGCTTGCTCATCCACGGGGTGGTAACTGCAGAGTCGCCAGCGATGTCGGGGAGGATGCAATGATGCAGAGTCGAGCACAGGGTAAAGTGCTCAACAGATCCTTGCCGCATCGACAAAATCCTCCCAGAGCTGGCTCCACCCACCCGTGCCCCCTTTCGCCACAGAGACCGGCCAGGGCTTCTCTGCTTCCGTCTTCGGGGTCAACGATCTCTTTCCGGGTCCACCGTCTCCACCAACTAGTTCCCCTAATGTGATGGGTGACGGGAAGGGTCCGCGATGGTCATGTCGGAGGTTCCAGGAGAAGGTCATTTCTGGGTCTTTCGGGAGACCATGAACCATCCCACTGATTTCTGAGCTGGTCCCCTACTTTGTCTCCTCATTCCCCGCTCTAATCCTTAGGACCCTGAGTTTCCACCAGGCACGGCCCAGCGAGACTGCTCTGGTAGTCACAGAGGAGGACAGCCATCGGGCTGCTGACCGTGGGCTCCAGGCCTTCAGTCATGAATCCATACATTCATTCTCTTTTGAAGTCAAAAAGCTCTCGACCCCGGGGCACCCAGCTTGTTCACCAGCCCACGCACACACACGGCAAGTCTCCCCTTAATGGTGAGCTTTCGCCTTCCTCCCCCCACCCACCCGCACTTACACCCCGTGCCTCTCTCCTCCGTGAGGTGGGGCTTTGCTGTCATTCTGTCCCCTGCAGTTGCTACTCACAGAGGCGCCTGGGGTCATGGGGCTCACAAGACAGGAGGGCGCGCAAACCCCTGGCCAGCACCCCTTGCTGGGGCATGCCTTCAACTCTGAATCAGGCCAGCAGTGTCACTGACTCAAATACCTTCCCTGGGCTGGGCAGAAGCAGATAACATTGGAAATGCGGGGGGAAGTTCAGCATAACGCGACAGTCCGACCGCTGAGCACAGCTAGAAGGCCAGCAGAATGCAGCCACAGTGAGAGAAGACCGAACTTTTCCCCCGCCACGGGCCGGGAGAGAACTCATGGGCCGAGCACATCTTTCCTTGCAGGGAGCCTGGATTCCCCCCTCGGTACCCCGGGCTGCCCCAAGCACAGAGCCGGGAGAAGCCCTGAGCACTTACAGGATGTCCCCTTCACCTCTCTCCCCGCAAAATAAAAGGTTATAAACCCCCCAAATGTCTGAAATCTGGATGATTATCATGGACTGTGGGGACGTTTTGAACACAGGGCACATCCATGTGTTCAGGCTAAACTCAGACTGCAGGGCACGGATGCAGTGGACGCTGAAGGCCACCTGGGCTGGGGCAGAGGCCTGTGGCCCCCAGGAGCAGCTCAGGGGCTTTCTCTGATCTGCAGTTGCTGGAGCTGCCCATTTAGAGCGGAAGTGACTCTCTCCTGCAGAGCCCGGCTTCCTTGCATGCCCAGGCTAACGGGCCTGCCAGCCCCTGTCCCGAGACGAGCCACTCCCGGCTCTGATGCATGAGATGTCATCAGCTGACTTTCTTCCAAAGTGCATACAACGGAGTGAAAACCTATAAAGCCTCGGGATTTCATTCAGGGCTGCTTCCGTCCATCTTCCTCCTGAAACAAAATGCTGGGAAGCAGCCATGGAAGCCCAAGATTTTCCTGATCTTTTCCCAATCCTTGTACACCATCTGGTGGCAGGGACTCTCCACTGCCAGCGACATGCTCCCTGAGGCAGAAACCAGGAAAGAGGAAAGCGGTGATGAGGCAAGAGGCAGGATGAGAATAAGCGGGATAGGATGAGAACAAAAGAAAAGGAGATAAAAAACAACATCTGAGTAGCCTGCAGCTTAAAAGGTGAGTGCGGGGCTGAAGCGATAGTACAGCAGGTAGGGCATTTGCCCTGCACGCAGCCGACCCAGGTTCGATCCCCAGCATCCCATATGGTCCCCCACGCACCGCCAGGAGTAATTCCTGAGTGTAGGGCCAGGAGTAACCCCTGTGCATCGCCGGGTGTGACCAAAAAGGAAAAAAAAAAAAAGAAAGGTGAAGTGCCAAATTAGCTAAATTCAATGACCACTTATGTAAAAGCAGAAAGAGGCTTCAGTAAAGGGACAAAACCTCAAAAATTGATGTGATCTCCATGGACCCATACTGCAAAAATGGAAGATCAGAAGGGAAGGAAACTGGGACAAACAGCCTGTGACGGGTTGAGGTGCATCACCCCAGAGTCATCTGTTGACATCCTATCCCCAGTGCCCAAGAATGTGACCTTGATGGTTCAGATGTGTTTAGATAAAATGGAACATACTAGAACTGGGCGTAACACTAATCCACTTTGACAGATGGGTACAGAAGAAAAAAAAGAGGGAAGTTCGGACACACGCAATGAAGATAACAGTGCGACCGAGGCAGGTCTAGAAATGCCCGGGCACGCCAAGAGAGCAGCAAAGCAGGAGCAAGGCAGGAAGGAATCTCACTCAGAGTCTGAGGCATCAGCTCAGTGGAAACCCTCCTTTCAGGAACCCTCAGACAACACACTTGTGTCGTGGGAGCCTCTCGGCCTGCAGCACTCCCAACAGCCCCCATGCGGAGCCTGCCTTCGGCCTGGCCCTCTGTGTCTTTTTTCACCATCTCACAACTCGCCACCTTGTTTTTGATGCCATTCCAATTCGGTATTAGAAAACCAAACCCTCTGCATTCCAGAGATGGAGTCAGCAGATTCCATTCCAACCTGGCAAACATGGATTCAGTGTCTATCAAGGCGAGCTACCTAAACTGAAATCATCTTTCATTCCCGGACTCACAAAAAAAAAAAAAAATGCTAATGTGAGAAAGGAATCCCTAGGCTGCTTGAGTGCAAACCTCCTCGTCTGCCGACCAAGGAGATGCAGACTCAGAGAGCCCGCGGGGCTGGCATCTGTGGGGGGAGGAAGCTGCAACTTCAAACACAATATCCAAGCTTCCAGGCCAGAGTCTTGGCACACGGCACCTTAACTCACTTTGTGCTGTCCAGAAAGGGTAAAAGTTTACTACTGTTCTTATTTGCTTCATCGAAATCATCGTAAGCAAGCACGTTTTATCATAACTGGATTATCATCAGACACCCTAACAGTGGGTGTCATGGACTGGTTGCGTGCCAGATCCTGAGTTAAGCACAATCTATGCAGTTCCTGACGTCACCCCAAGTTCCAAAAGCAGACTGTTATGATCACTCCTGTGTCATCGATAAGGAAACTGGGATCCTAATAAGCTCTGTAGCTTCTCCAGCTGGATCAAACAGAAGGTCCCAAAATCGAACTTAGAGCTGACTCAATACAGTGATGCAGTACTCTCTCCCCAAAGCCCTTACACCAGCACCAACTAAGCTGGCATCCCCTCCCTAAGAGAGTCGATGTGGTACTGAATCATCTTTGTCACTTGGAGCTAGCCCCGAAAGCTCTCCCTGCGGCTATGCAACTCCAAGCATCTTTATCCATCATAAAAATGAACAGAAGATGAGACCAGAGTGATAATACGGTAAGTCGGCTATTTGCCTCGCATATGGCTGACCAAGGGTTCATTCCCCAGCATCTTATCATACGGTCCCTGAGCACCGCCAGGAGTGATTCCTGAGTGCAGAGCCAGAGGAACCCCTGGGGATTGCCCGGTGTGCCCTTCACCCCAAAGAAAAAGAACAGGAGGACCAGAATATGTATGCTAACAGGGACTAAGGAGTACTCCAAGTAATTAGTGTTAATACTGAATCACTCTGAAAGCTATTTCCTCAGGACCTTATAGAAGCAACAATGAAGTGGCTAAGGAAAGCTCTAGAAACATGCACTGGAGGTGGGAGAGAGAGTACAGCGGGTGGGCACCTGCCATGCATGAGGACGATCTAAGTTGTCCTATCCGTGGGACCACATACGGTCCCCCAGACTGTATGGCTCAAGTGATCCTTGAGGCCAGAACCAGGAGTAAGCCCTGAGTACAACCCGGTGTGGTTCATATATATATATATATATGTATATATATATATACACATATATATGTATATGTGTGTATATATATATGATTATAATATTTTACTGGCAGAAAAAAATCATCTAAAGCCATCTGCGTAAAGAAATTAAATAAAGTCACCTGCATAGTTTAACTCAATAAAAGGTGGGTCCATTTCACTTCTCATATAAGTGGGAGCAAGGAGGAACGTGAACTTCGGGGAAACTGCTGAGGTGTCCGTGCCGAGAGCCTGTAACTTCACTGAGAGCTGAGAGGAGGTGGCACGACTCCCCTTGATCACTAAGACCACCGAAACGGGGCCCAAGAAATGGTCCAGGAGATAAAGGCGCTTGTCTTGCGGGAGTCAGGCCTGGCTGGAGTCCAGTGACTGCCTATGGTCTGGAGCACTGCCAGGGGTCACTCCCAATCAGAGAACCAGGAACAGGCACCAAGCGGTCTGACCCAACCTCCCCCCCCCACCCGCCACGCCCGGAAGCACTAAAGTGAACCCTGCATCAGTAAAGAAGCTCTTGTCTGCGGCATCAGTGGGCAGGGGAGGGGAGGGAGGGACAGGAGAGCAACCCGCCTGCCCGTGGACCTTCCTCTCCCAGTGACCGTGCCTTCCATTTTCCTTGACTTCCAGATCTCCTTTCTGCAGCCATTCAGCCAGTAATTACTGTGTATGCACCAGGCGCTGGGCCAAGGAGGAGGGTCCTCCAGGAACCGGGCACTGAGCGTCCTCCTGGAGCACGTTCTCACCAAGGGAAGCGGCCGGCTCAACTGCACGGGATTCTGCCCAGGCGCCGGGCATGAAGGCAGACACAACAGCAGGAGGTCGGAGCAAACCAAGCAAGCTTGTCTAAGGGCCGGGGAGCACTTGAAGAAAGGACACTTCCAACACTGAACGAGGAAGAGGAAAGAAGGAGGGGAAGAAGGGCAAACAGTTCCCTGGCCCGACTGAGTGGCCAGGGAGAAGCAGGAGGGAGAGCCCGGGTTGGGGATGGCAGGGCAGAGTAATGAGAGTGGTTCTGGGAGCGACGGGTGGAGTTTGGACTCGAGGCTGGGCCAATGGAATGAGGAAGCCGACAATGGGTCCTGCGTGCAACCATGGCAGGCAGGCTTCACTGGGCAGCGTGCAGCGTTGAGAGAAAAAGGAAGAACTGCACGGTTCCCAAGTAGGAGAGCCCAGACTGCTCTCTCTACCCCCAAAAAAGAACAGAAAGTTAAAAGTTCTGTTTTGTTTTTTTTCCTCAGGGTGAGGAGGTTGGGTCACACCCAGCGATGCTCAGGGCTTACTCCCAGAGGAGAAAGTTAAAGCCTGATTCTAAGTTCACAGCCAACCTTGTTTTCAATTTATATCCAGGAGGAGTCAAAGTGATACGTACAAAACGGGTGCTGTTCATCATACCCCAGTTTCATGGTAGTAAAGTTACTGTTTGGAAGTCCGTGGCTAAGTACTTTTCACTTTATACAACCATCAGTTGGTTCTATACTAATACTGCAACTTGAGAAAAACAGTGACAGGTCAAACCATAGGCTGTGAAAAATAATAACAATAAACCTGTCCTTAAAACTATCAGGCAGGGGCTGGAGTGATAGCATAGCGGGTAGGGCATTTGCCTTGCACGCGGCCGACCCAAGTTCAAATCCCAGCATCCCATATGGTCCCCTGAGCACCGCCAGGAGTAATTCCTGAGTGCAGAGCCAGGAGTAACCCCTGTGCATTGCCAGGTGTGACCCAAAAATAAAAATAAAAAAATAAAAATAAAATAAAACTATCAGGCAGACACAATATTTTGAAGTGAAAATGGCATGCCAGAACTTAGAAAATAATGTGGCAAATTTAAGATAACTAAAATAAGATTGAAAAAGAAACACGTGAAAATAATAACATCCCGATCCCAGAGATAATGAATAACAATAACAACAACAAAAATTCAGACTCTCAGAAGGGGACGGATCAAACAAACGTGGGGTGCAAATCCCTCTTTATTCAAACTTCAGTAGGATGCTGAGCCCTGGCCTTCCCTACCGGTGGGCTAAACAATGGCCTTCTAAGTTAATTTATTTACTTACTGGGTGGGTAAGAGTAGGCTGCCCCCAGCTGTGCTCAAGGATAACTCCTGGCTCTGTGTTCAGAGATCACCCCTGGCTTTGCTCGAGGGACCGTGTGTCTCTGCCCAACAAACAGGGGTCTGCTTCTTCCCTTCGGGCCCTGAACAATGGCTCTTTCACAGAGAATGTGCAAACCAGCACTGTGTAAGAGCCGGGAAAAGCAAGACAAGGAGAAACTCCTTGGGCGCCAGCCTTGCCAGGGTAGCTGACACGCAGCCATGGAGCTCAGGGCCCAAACTCTCCCAGCACTGTTGGGCTCTTTCCCTGCAGCGCGGGCGGGGTGCAGCCGCCAGCCAACCGGCTGCACCGCTGCACCGTGCACAGCCCAGAGAGCAGGTGAGCACTGCGGCGCCCTCTCTTCCTTCCTCCCGCCTGCCCGCTGATAGCAAAGATGGGCTCTCCTGGATCACAGCAGGGAAGGCTGAGGGCGGAGCCTGGGTCTCCCTTGGTGGTCCTGGCCAAATACAGACGCTCAACTCCAGGAAAGATCATTGGACAGGGATTCAAATTGACAACGGCCAAGGATGAAGCCTCCTTAGAACACCCAAAAAGTGGGGTGCTGAGAGCTCATGGGACAGTGAGGAGGTGGAGGCTGGGAGCAGAGGGGGCACCGTGGAGATGGTGTGAAGGCCCTGCCCCACATCCATCTGGCTGTCCCCCCTACCTGCTTCCTAATAGACCCATCACCTAGTGAGTCCATGTGTTTCCGGCAGGAGCCAATGAACCAGACCCGAGGAGGGGCCCTGCAAACCTCTGCTGAATCGACAGCTGCTGGCCAGAGCATAGGGGCCAACAGGGACAAGGCCAGCACAGGAAGTGGAGGGCGAGGTCCTGGGAAGCTGAGCCCCGCCTCTGGTGGAACCGGATGTTCCCTCTGGGATTTACATTTTTGCCTTGGAGAGACTGACACCCTCAGAGGCAGGGGTCAGAGCCACCTGGGGTTTGCAGAGCCAACGTCAGCCAAACTGCAGCAATGCGAGGTGCCCCCAGGAAAACCAAGCTCCTAGGAACCAACTGAACAAGAGAGGGGAAAGACCGATACAAAGGTAACTAGAAACCACTACTAAAAGAAACAAAAGAGGGTGGAAACACACCGCCTACTCACAGATCGGGAGCATTACCATGGTCAAAATGGCAATATGCCAAAGCACGCCCCAGAAAAATACACACGACAGTTTTCAAAGGAACAGATCAAACACTCCTGAAATTCACGTGAAATAACAACCCAACACACACACACACACACACACACACACACACACACACACACACACACACACACACACACTCACTGAATAGCCAAAGCAATCCTAGGAAAGAAAGAAGATGGGAGGCAACTTCAAACTACTATAAAGCTGTAGTCATTAAAACAGTTTGCTACTGGGGTAAGGACAGACTCTCAGGTCAATGGAATAGAACTGAAAATCCAGAGACATAGCCTCAAATATATGAACAGTACACCTTTGATAAGGGAGAAAAAGGTAAAATAATGCTCCAACAATAATAGCACTGTAGCACCGTCGTCCCATTGTTCATCGATTCGCTTGAGCGGGCACCAGTAACGTCTCCATTGTGAGACTTGTTGTTACTGTTTTTGGCATATCGAATATGCCACAGGGAGCTTGCCAGGCTCTGCCCTGCGGGCGGGATACTCTCGGTAGCTTGCCGGACTCTCGGAGAGGGATGGAGGAATCGAACCTGGGTCAGCCGTGTGCAAGGCAAATGCCCTACCCGCTGTGCTATGGCTCCTGTCACAGACACGGCTGGGATTGCATGTTGAGAGGGACACCACGGACTTGGTAAAGGGACTGGTGTTAGAACATTGTATGGCTGAAAGTGAATTATGAATAACTTGGTCAATCTCACCTCAACAAAAACAACAAAGACAATTCCGCAACAGGCCCGGTTCTGATGCGCCGAAAACCACTAACACCTGAAATGATCGCTGAGTTCGAAAGACCTGCCTGAAAGCTGTCATTTCCCACAAAAAGAAGCCGTCAGAATCTGCTCCTGGAGAAACGGCCGCAGGGAGGGTCTGACCCTGACTGGCCGGTAAGGGAAGCAAGCGCTGCACAGATGCCTCGAAAACCCGCGCCCTGGGAAAGAGGAAATCACAGGCGCGAGACATAAGAGGAAATAACGGGGCTTGGGAAAGAGGAAATTATGGGAGCAGGAGGCGGGGTGCTGTCGCTGACCCCCACCTCCAAGGATGGGCCCCCAAGGGCAGAGCCAATGTGACGCCTCTCCCCACACCCCACACTCCAGCTCCGAGCCTGGCACAAAATCCTCCAACCTTTCCTCTAGGCGGGAGAGAGTGCTGCTGCTGGCATGTCCATTTACGGGAAGTCCCCAGATCAGTCTGAAGCGCGTGCCCGTCCCCTTCACACTGACAACACACAGTCACGCTCTGACCTCAAGGCAAAACGAGGCGTCTGCGAAGCTACAAGTTTGTTCAGCACGACCCCAGCAGTTACCTTGGATGTATCTAATGCCAGGCTAAATCACTTCCACACGTATGTGCTAAAGCTTCCTCCTAGTCAATCAGAAATCCATCGAACTTTTTTTTTTCTTTTTGGGTCACACCCAGCGATGCACAGGGGTGACTCCTGGCTCTGCACTAAGGAATTATTCCTGGCGGTGCTTGGGTGACCCTATAGGATACTGGGAATCGAACTTGGGTCAGCCGCGTGCAAGGCAAACGCCCTACCCGCTGTGCTATCGCTCCAGCCCCCGTCATCGAACTTCTTGAACACTTAAAAACAAACCCCCAATGGGGCTGGAGCAATAGCACAGCGGGTAGGGCGTTTGCCTTGCATGCGGCCGACCCGGGTTCGAATCCCAGCATCCCATATGGTTCCCCGAGCACCACTAGGAGTAATTCCTGAGTGCATGAGCCAGGAGTAACCCCTGTGCATCGCCGGGTGTGACCCCCCAAAAAAAAAAAACAAAACAAAAAACCCAAGCCTCCTGGGGTTTGCGCTGGAGAGATGGTTAAGGGGCTGGAGCACACGCTTTGAACTGGGAAGCCCCTGGGTTCATGCCTGGCACCACGTGGGCCCCAGAGCACTGCTGGGCATTGCCCCTCAAGCACTGCCAGGTGTGACCCTGAAATCACTCAGTTATTGAACTCATTAAACATTTAACAACTGTACTTTGGTTTCCCACAGGCAGATCCTGAACCTGTCCCGCTTTGAAGTTTCAGGGTTTCCTCTTTTCCCCCCTCCTTCTGAATCATGCATGAAGCATCCTGCTGCTTTATCTGACTTGCATACCTACTGTCATTAATAGTGCCTCCTAGAATTTTCACCAATAACGAAGCTGAGGCTCGAACCCAATACGTTCCGTACCTTGACCACTCTGCATGTACCAGAAACTTCCATTCCTGACACGAATGACGAAGCACCCAAGTTGGTGTACTGACCAAAAGATTAGGGGGAAAGAATGTCAAGCTTTTTGTTTTGAGCAGAGCCACTGGGAAACCGGCGGGGTGCCACCCCCCCATCCAAAAGAAGACAGACAGGTTCCCTCTGAGCAGAGGGCCACCAGCTTCTGTTGCTGAAAAGTGCCAGTCTCTCGGACACCAGGCCGGTCAAAGCAAAAGCGCATGCCTTGTGGAGTCCTTCAGAGGCAAGGGCATAAATAAAAGATTATTTTGTATTCTTTCAGTGGATGTGGTCTATATTGTTTAGCTGGGGTGTTTGTTTGGTTTTTTTTTTTTTCATTTTTATTTTAGTCACCATGATTTACAATTTTGCAATATGGACAATGGTAGGGTTTCATGCATATAGCATGATACATGTACACAGCATGTATACAGCATGATCCCAACTACACCCTACCCAGAGTACCACCTCCCCCAACTCCTGTCTCGGGGTGCCTTCCTCTCCCGGGCATCACGACCCTGAGAGGCTCCATTCCGCAGACTAGTTTCTAGGTTCTGTCTGTTCTCCTAGGGCCTTACTGGGGCCCCCGTGACCGAGGTCATTCTCTATCTGTCTCTCCTGGAAGCTGATCGGGTTGTGATCCCGGTGTGTGGTGTTCAGGCATATCCAGCAGTGCTCAGGGGCTACTCTTGGCTTTGTAACGGCGGGGCCATCTGCGGCGGTGGGGGGTGAGCTATCTGCAAGGCCAGCCCCTGACCCCCTATTCAAGTTATCTGCTCTTTCCGAAGTCCACAAGGTACTTGTGGTACCCTCAGTTCCAGCCACGTGGCAGCAAGGTGCAGGATTTCATCTTTTCTTAGAGCCAAGCAGTATTCCACAGTGAATATACACCATGTGTTCTTATCCAGTCATCTAACCTCGAACATAGCTTATTTCTATATTTTCGCTACTCTGAATTGTGTTTTAATAAACATAGGTATGTAGATGTCATTTCTTAACAGATTTTCTGATAAAAAACTCTCATAAGGATAAAAACTTGTACGGTAAGGTAGGGCGTTTGTCTTGCATGTGGCCAACCCAGATTTGTTCCCCGGCATTCCATATGGTCCCCCGAGCACTTTCAGGAGTAATTCCTGAGTGCAGAACCAGGAGTACCCTTTGAGCATCACCAGGTGAGACCCAAAAAAGCAAAAGAGGGGCTGGAGTGATAGCACAGCAGGAAGGGCATCTGCCTTGCATGCGGCCAACCAGGGTTCGATTCCCAGCATCCCATATGGTCCTCCTGAGCACCGCCAGGAGTAACCCCTTTGCCTTGCCAGGTGTGACCCAAAAAGCAAAAAAAAAAAAAAGATAAAAGTAATAGTGTAAACAATATTGGAATGGTTCATCATTTCAATGTGCTTTTTATTCCTCTTTACGCCACTGATTTTTCCAAATGTCTATAATTTTGTATTCCTGCCATTTTTTTATTTGAATAGTTTATTTTAGGGAAATCAAGAATACAGCAATTGCTCCACGAGAGGAAGGGATGAGATGAACTTTCTAGAATGCTGAGGCAGAGACATGACACAGGTCACCAAAGCAAGGCCTGACCTCACATCACCCCAGGCCCAAACACAATTGGCCCTAAACCAAAGAACTACCCAGGATTTATAAGCAAAAGAACCAGGAAAGAAAAACAGTTAACATCAACTCTTCCCCAAAGGAAGGTGGTATTGGAGGTGGAATGAGCTTCAAGGATGCGAGTCAGCCGGGAGCCAGCACTGGCCCCGTGGACCTGGGCTCTTTGCTCTCCCTCTTGTAGCCTCCCCGTCAGTGTTCCAGCCTCTGCAAATTAATGAGATTTTTATTTCTGTCCTCATGCAAAGGGGAAATTTTGGTGCTGCAGCATCCCCTCAGCCAGCGGACACACTGCGGAAGGGAAGACTCCTTGCGATCACTGTCACATCAGACAGTTGGAGGATGCAGAATTTCTAACTTGAAATGACTCGCCAGCCCGAAGCCCCTAAATATTAAATGATAAACGAATTAGCGCGCACAGACCAATGCTTCCCAAAGTGGGTGATGCTGCACCAACCCACCACCACCCCACCCAGAGGCAGTCACATGATCTAAGGGGGCTACAGGAGCCTCAGTTGTAATTAGGGCGTGGTTTTCCAGAGGGCACTTGTGAGTTCAAGTGTGGGTGTATTTGGTGGCCGAGAACCGCCTCTCAAGACCCAAAGACATCGATGATGACAAAGAAAGCAATGGGGGAACTAAGGAATCCACGGGCTGGTTGGTAGTCGGTGACCATTTATTCAAGTCTCACGCATTTGCTATATAGAAATCAGGAAGGGTGGATATACACGTAGGTGCGGTTGAACATTATCATAATAATAAACAGATAATAAAGTCCCTCCTTCAGGGCAATTTCTTCTAGGAGATTAACTCAAGGACAAAATCTCAGCTGAGGGTTCAGCACTCCAGATTACTGGGAGATGGTCCCAAGGGCGTATGGCTTTCTCCTTCCTTAGTAATCCATTTAAACAATCATATTAAATTTGCTTCTTACTAATATTTCTAATCGTCCTGTATGGATATAGTAAGAGACATATTAAGCTTAAAGGGTGGCTCTTCCTCACTATGGATCCCAGACTACAGTCCTCAGATCAGGTGGGTCTTTCCTAATGACAGCGGAATCCTTATTAAATCTCTTCTCTGGGGGTCGTGAAAGCGTTTCTTCCATGGCCACAGTCTTAACTTATTGCATTTCTTATGGTGCTTAGTCGGTCCCTTTCTCAATGCCCGGGTAGCTTACAGCTTGCCCTGGGTCCATCCAAGTTCCTCTCCAGGGGCCTCCTTTTGGGGGTGCCAGGAAGTAAGGCCAACTGAGGCTTAAGTCAGGTAAATATGATGGATGCCCCGGAGAAAATATTAGTCGGAGTCAGTTAACTCCAAATGAGGGTAACCGTCCAAATACATTTGGGAACCTCTTGCAAGACACACTAGAAAGCCATGAAACCACATTTCCTTACACAGAGTTTTTCTTCTGAACCCATGTGACAAGACATTTCATGAGAAAGATTCTAACAATGGCTCCACCCCCTGCTCCCTACCCACCAGAGCTGCCACAGGCAAAAGCAGTGCTCCATGGAGCAGTGGTATCCACGGGTGCAGAAAGGTTGAAAACCACTGGCCTACTGCCTTCCACTAGAACCACTGGTCTGTGCACCAGTATGCAGGTCAGGTCAGCACACGGGGGAAAAGAGAAGGTTGAAGAATATTGAGTTGGAGCAGGCCACTCCCCTGTTCAAAATACTGTCCCCAGTGAAAAGCCAAGTTCTTGGCATGATCTCCGAGGTTCTACTCAAAATACCCTTCACAACCACTGATGTTGGTACCTACTCTTCCCCTCCCTCACTCTAACCCTGCCATGCTGGCACGTGTTGACCACAGGGCCTTTGCACCAGCTGTGCCCTCCTCTCAACACTGTTCCCCCCACATATCTGCATGGCTCACTACCTCCCTTCTGTCAGGTCTACTGTGAAATTTGCTTGTCAGGAAGGCTGTCCATGACCACAATATACAAAATGTACCACGGGCACTATCCAGCAGACACTTCTCACTGTCCACCCAATTCCGCTGGTCGCTACAGTATTCGTGGCTTATTGCTCTACTTTTTACTGTCATTATTCCACACTGTGCAAGGTAGGTTGCATAGGGCAATGACTTTGCTTTCTGTCACTACCTGTATCTCAAGCGTCCAGGCCAGCACCTGCACAGACCTTCCGTATGTATTTTTTTGAATGAATGCATGACTGAAGGAATGAGTATGACAAATCAATTCATGTAGTAAGAGGATGACACAATGACTTACTTAGCAATAAATCTATAGTACAAACAAGGAAATATAATGTGAAATGTGTTCAGTAAACTTACAACAAAATGATGATGATTTAGAAGACTGATATTTGAAATACTATTGAAATGCTTTGAATTATGCCTAAATCCATCTCTAATCTTACATCTTAATGGCAGAATTTTGCCCACAGGAAAGAAGGTTAAATTAATTTCTGCTGGGAACTGTCATATACTATCAGCAAACAAGTTTATCCAGCACCAATCCTTGGTGGATAAGAATAAGAAAGCATACTGAAAGCAATGTGAGAATACAATGGATTTTATTTCTATAAATATTAAAGTAATAAGTCCTGCAAAGATTCATTGTGACCTAATCCTAAAGAGTCTCCCATTTGCCCATTTACTGGGAATCTTAACTGTGAGGTAATGACCATGGGGGTGAGCTGATATCTAGTGAAACTCAAAATGAAAAAATGATTGGTGTTGGAATATTGAATGCTTGCTACAAATCATCATAAACGACTTTGTAAACCACGGTGTTTAATGTGGGGAGAGAGAGAAAAGAAGGAAGAATGGGCATTTAAGAAGTATATTGAGGGGCTGAAGCGATAGCACAGTGGGTAGGGCATTTGCCTTGCACACAGCCGACCCAAGTTCAATTCCCAGCACCACATATGGTACCCTGAGCACCACCAGGAGTAATTCTTGAGTGCAAAGCCAGGAGTAACCCCTGAGCATCGCCGGATATGACCCAAAATGAAAAAAAAAAAAAGTACATAGAGAGGCCTCAGAGATATTACAGCAGGTAAGGCACCTACTTTGCACATGGCTTACTTTGTCAAACCCCAGCACCACATCTGGTCACCTGTGCACTGCCAGCAATCCCTCTGACACCTGAAATCAGAGTCAAAAGTAAGCTCTTGGCACTGCTGGGTGTTGGGTGTTGCCCACCCTCCTGCCTCCATAAAACAGAACTAAGTAGAATTAAGGACTTACATTCAATTTCAAAAAACTGGACATATTACAGTGTGCTATCTGAAGACTAATGACCTGGTACACCTGTTCATTCGGGTTGATCTGCTGCTGCTGTAGGAGTCTTTGCAAGCGACCCTCTGCCAAGAATTGTTCAATCATTGGGGTGGGGGCCTTGGGGTGCTAAAGAAGCCTAGGGAGCCGCCCAGTGATTCTACAGGGGTCCAAGTATGTAGTGCTTCTGGGGCCCTCTGGTGTGAGAGATTACCCAACAGTCTTCGGACCCTCCAGGGCCACACTCGGATACTGTGGGGACCAGTACCAGGGACCCAACCAGGATCAGACCCACCAAAGGCAAGCACCTTAACCCTTTACTCTTTACTCCCTCTCTCCCTCCCTCTCCTCTCTCCCTTCCTCCCTCCCTCCCTCTTCCTCCCTCTCTCTCTCTCCTCTCTCTCTCTCTCTCTCTCTCTCTCTCTCTCTCTCTCTCTCCCCCCTCTCTCTCTCTCTCTCACTCTCTCTCTCTCTCCCCCCTCATTCCAAAGTCTTAACAGGAATCAGTATTTTAATTTTTGATGACTGCTGGAACATCAAAATAACAAGTTGGCAATTATGCAGTCAGAGACACCAAAGGCATACAAGATGTAGTTAAGCACGTTCTTTACCCTCCGAATATGAAATGCTTACTTGCTGCAATTTATTCCTTTATGAGGTATAAAGAGGGTACATTTCTGAAGAGGGTGAATTTTGCTTTATTGTTTTGCATTATTAAACTATGCCTTTTATCTGCCCATCCTTTTCCCTAACAGCACTTTCCCCTGCCCTTCCTTTCCCCTCTTCCCTGCTTCCTCCTCTCCCCTGCTCCCTTTCCATCTCCTTCCTTCCCCAGGATAGAGCTTGAGGTCCCATGTATGCATGCATGTGCTGTCCTATGTATGCAGAGCATGTACTCTCTCGCTGAGCTGCTTCCCCAGTCTTTCTAAATAACTCTCAGTAAGTTTACATGAAGAACAAAACCATCTTCAAGGATTTTCCTGAAAGAACACTTCAAAAGAATTGACTTTCAAGTGAGAAAGAAAGGGGGAACAAAACAAAAGAATAAAAAAGAAAGGAAAAAGAAGGGAGGGAGGGAGGGAGGGAGGGAGGGAGGGAGGGAGGGAGGGAGGGAGGGAGGGAGGGAAAGAAAAGGAAGGAAGGAAAAGGAAGGAAGGAAGGAAGGAAGGAAGGAAGGAAGGAAGGAAGGAAGGAAGGAAGGAAGGAAGGAAGGAAGGAAGGAAGGAAGGAAGGAAGGAAGGAAGGAAGGAATATTTAACTTGCCCACTGGCTACCAAATACTATCTATCCCTCCAACATACCCAACAGTACCCCTCCCAGAAAATGAAATGCTAGTAACAATTGGAGAACAAAGACCAGCCAAAGGAAATGACAGCAAAAAAGCAACAGGGTTGGATGTCTAGCCTTCACCTTGACAATGAGATCAATGGAACAAGAAGTCAAAAACAAGTCTCTAAGGGCGCTGGAAGCTTTAGGTAAGTGTGAAACACTAACCTGCTCACAAAAGCACTCAGGACTGGGGAAATGGCACAAAGGGATGGAGAAGAGTACTGGAGTACTTGGCATGCAGGGGCCCTGGGTTGCATCCTTGGCACCCATCACCAAGGATGCCCATCACCACCCAGTGTGTGTCCACTGCCCTCCCCCCAAAAAAAGAAAAAGAACAACCATTCATTAGAGATGCATTTTGCTATTTTGTTTTCCTGGGCAACTTCCATGTTCAGTCCAAACCCATAGGATTCAAGACGGTCCAAGCCTTTGTCATCATCAGGTGCCTGCTTTTCTTTCTTTTCTTTTCTTTTCTTTTGCTTCTTTCTTTCCTTCTTTCTTTCTCTTTCTTCTTTTCTTTCTTTCTTCCTTTTCTTTTTCTTTCTTCTTTCCTTCTTCCTTTTCTTTTTCTTTCTTTCTTTCTTCCTTCCTTCTTTCTTTTCTCTCTTTCTTTCTTTCTTTTTCGCTTTCTTTCTTTCTTTCTTTCTTTCTTTCTTTCTTTCTTTCTTTCTTTCTTTCTTTCTTTCTTTCTTTCTTTTTTTTGGGGGGATGTCAGACCCAGCAATGCTCAGGTCTTAATCCTGGCTCCACACTCAGGAATTACTCCTGGTAGTGCTCAGGGGACCATATGGGATGCCGGGAGTCAAACCTGGGTCAGCCACATGTAAGGCAAATGCCCTACCCCCTATACTATCGCTCCAGCCCCATCAGGTGCCTTTCAAGTGACCTAAGAGGAACCGTGTCTCCCAGCTAGCAATTCAAGCCTGAGCTCCCCACTGTCCTCCAACCTGCAAAAACCAAGGGCTAACCACCATTTCCCAATGATGCTCCCATGAGCACTGAACATGATTCCCAGAACACTTTCTGCCATCAGTCGCCTTTATATTTTGACTTCACAGTCCACAAGTCTGGGCTAGTCATTGCTTCTACTGGCAATTCTACTTTCCTCTATTTCATTCATATCAGTCTTCCGGGAGTTTATTTTTTTTTTTTTTGGAGGGGGGTGTCACACCCAGTGATGCACAGGGGTTACTCCTGGCTCTGCACTCAGGCATTACTCCTGGCGGTGCTCGGGGGACCATATGGGATGCTGGGATTTGAACCTGGGTCGGCCACGTGCAAGGCAAACACCCTCCCTGCTGTGCTATCACTCCAGCCCCTCTTCTCTAGCTTAGAGGAGCGCTAACTGGATCAAGAGCCAAGAGCAAGATATTTAAATAAAAAGCTCTACGGACACCCCCCAAAATTCCAGCATAATGGGTCAGAGTTCACAAAACACAGTGACGAGCACCGTGGGCAGGATCCCAGGGAAAGCGTTGGCGGAGAGCGGCCCAGGCCTCCCGGCTCCCACGGCGCTGGGGCACCCAGAGGCCTGAGCAGTCTCGCCTCCCAGACTCTTGTCTTGGACCAACGCAGAACACAGTCGGTCCCGCAGCTTGGTGACAGGAAGGAAATAAAGGAGGCCTCACCCATCCCGTTCCCTCTCTCTTTTGAAGTTCCCTATTGACTCTGTTCCAGTGTTCACACCTGAGCCAGGCAGAAGTACCGTTTCCTGTTTTAAAAATATCAGCGGCAACGGGGAAATGTCTGAGGGCTGGAGCACGTGCTTTGGCAGCTGGGGCCCGAGCTGCCCTAACCCCAGGGGTGAGCGTTCAGCATGGAGCCCAGAGTACCCTCCTATCATTGCTGGGGCTGGCCCCAAGCAAAACAAACTCACCTGAAACGATCTCTGCTTACTTAAACGCAAAGAGGTGCTGTTCCACTTGGAAAATATACCGTGCAGAAAATATCCAACAAAGAGTCGGTGGGGGCAGAGAGGTAGCACAGCAGGTAAGGGACTTGTCTTGCATGCATCCAACCCGGACTCCATCCCTGGCACCCCATACAGTTCCCCCAAATTGCCAGAAGTGATCCCTGAGTGCAGAGTCAGGAGGAAGCCCTGAGCAGAGCCAGGTGTGGCCCCCACACACATCAAAAATAAAAACACAAAACAAAACAAAACAAAAAGAAACCTCTGTGACTAACATATAATGCTCTGAGAGTCAAGATGTACACTTTTAAAAACTACTTAGGATTTGGCTTTAACCAAGCATAGTATCGGGGGCTGAAGCAATAGTACAGCAGGTAGAACACTTGCCTTGCACACAGCTGACCCAGGTTCAATCCCAGGCATCTCATATGGTTCCCTGGCAACGGCAGGAGTAATTCCTGAGTGGAAAGCCAGGCATAGCCAACACCCTGAGTATCGCTAGGTGTGGTCCAAAAGCAAAAAAAAAAAAAAAAAAAAAAAGGAAGGAGGGGAGAAATGTATTATCTTTTTATCACAGTTAAATATGTGGGCCATTGGTCCGTATTTTTTTTAAGTTTTTCACTGAGGCAACATTATTTTACAAGAGTGTTGATATTAAATATAGTCGTGGGAAGGTGTGATGGTAGTGGGATTAGTGTTTGAATATTAAATGTAATCAAATATTGTGAACCACCTTCACTGTATCACTGTCATCCCATTGCTCATCTGCTCGAGTGGGCACCAGTAACATCTCCATTGTGAGACTTGTTACTGTTTTTGGCGAATCGAATACACCACAGAGAGCTTGCCTGACTCTGACATGCGGGCAAGATACTCTCGGTAGCTTGCCGGGCTCTCTGAGAGGAACAGAGGAATCGAACCCGGGTCCGACTGATTTCAATTCAATGCCAATTTTCTCCAGACAGCATCTAATTGTGAAATCAAATACACATGAAAGGCAACACGAATGCCATCCCTGGCTGCCTCTAGGTCAAAATAAGCAAGGGCATGATAGCCCAGACGAGTTTCCCAATGACCCTGACAAACCTCCTGACCTAAATTCTCACTGATCCCTGGAACAGCTGCCAGTCGACAACCAGCCTCAGGCTCCAAATCCAGAAACTCCCAGTTGTGCTTCAACCCAAACAATTTCAGACTGACAGCAACTGCAAAACCCCAAACTTTATTTTATTTTATTTTATTTTATTTTATTGGGGTCACACCCGGCAATGCATAGGGGTTACTCCTCGCTCTGCACTCAGGAATTACTCCCGGCGGTGCTCGGGGGACCATATGGGATGCTGGGATTTGAACCTGGGTCGGCCACGTGCAAGGCAAACGCCCTACCTGCTGTGCTATCGCTCCAGCCCCCCAGACTTTATTTTAAATGAATGCAATTTAGGCTTTAGCTTTCAGCTTTGAGGGCATTTTACCAATAAGGCTGAGAGGGTTAATAATATGACACAGTGGGCTAGAGAGATGCATCTGGAATGATCCCTCCCAGGGGAGGCCCCCCAAAACAACAAACAGAAAAAAAAAAGACACTGCCATTGATTCTGAAAGTAAATAACCAATTCATGTGCAATAAACCACTTGGAAGACATTTGAGTATCTTTTTGCTCTAAAAGCCAAGGACAGGTTTTGTTTTGTTTTGTTTTTTGTTTTTTGGGGTTTTTGTTGTTGTTGTTGTTCTCACTTGTTCAATTTTAGCCATGGCCTCTGGTATATGAAATTTTCTTGGGGAGGAAGAGTCTGGAGCATCTAAAACATCCAAAGCTGATTTTGGATATAACCCAAGGAAAACAGTGAGAGTAGGTTAATTAATTCCAGACAGACTGAAGTAATCATTCTTTAGGGGTTGACCCAACTCACAGAGAACTGTCAATTTCCCTCCTATGTTTATGAACCAGCCTCAGGTTCCTAAGATGACACACAGATTTGTAAAGACAACCAACAGAAAAACTTTATCAGAAAAGCCAAGACAGTGGGTGCTCATTTTCTAAGAAACCTAAAAAAGACTTTTATCTCCACAGCAAAATAATCCAAGCATAAGAGCCATTCAAATAGATAGATTACTCTGCATTCTATGGAAAACAGCATTTCCAGAATGAACCTTATGCCCAGTTAGGCTACTTGGTTATGCTAGGAGTTCCATGTCCTATAAATATAAAACTCATTTTACCACACATTTACCATGAACAAATGCAATGGCTAAACCTCTGTGACAGACAGTAGTTGAGTATTCCATCCACCCATACACTTGAAAATAATACCTCAACTGGTCACTTGTCAAAAGCAAATCAAGAGATCAGATGGCCCTTTCTGAACAGCCAACGCTCCCAGCCGTGAACACCAGCACAGCATGTTGCTAAGAGAAGCAGGAAACATGAGTAGCTGAGAGCCCTCAGGATCCTGATAACCGTGATAGCAGTGCTCACCGGATACGAGGGCCCAGAAAACCTACAGCAATGACGTGGACTCAAAGGCTAGTGATCTGCAGAAGAATTCCAATACAGGTCTGTCTGACTCCAACCCGCAAGCATCAACCCTTCCCACCAATGAAAGGCAATCTTCATGGGACGGCTGGCCAGCCATGACAAGCGCCTTTTGGGTCTTGTGTTAAACAACCGTCCCGTACTAGGATCAATTGGCTCACACTTGGGTCACCCCCACCCCTTGGGGGAGCACTGCAGGCTGTTCACAAAAGACTGCAGGTAATCCCTTTAACTTGGCGATTTAAATTAGCCAGAGGGCCAAAGAGATTGCACAGCACGGAGAGCAACTGCCTTGCATCTGGCCAACCGAGGCTTAAAGGGTTCCCCGAGCACTGCCAGGAGCACAGAGCCAGGAGTAAGCCCTGAGCACAGGCATGTGTGGCCCGAAACCGAAAGGAACAATAATGATGATGATGATGATGATGATGATAATAAAATAGCCCAGAGGCAGCAAGATTAGCCCCTGTGGAAGCCAGAGTCCAGCCACGTGACCACAGTGTGGTCACAACACCGCACGGGGAGCTGATAAACAGAGCAGAGGAGCTTACACGGCACTGGGCTGGCGAGGGCAGCTTGCCGGGAGGAAACAGAGTTCACAGCCCTGCCCGGCTCTGAAGAGTTGCTGCCCCCGGCAAGGGAGAAGGATGTGGCAGCTATGAGTGGGGACATTCCAGACACACTATCGGGGACCTGCAAACTCACGACTCTAACCCTAGACTCACCCCCAAATCTGATTGGCCTCGGCTGGCGGGGGGCACTCCCAGACATTACTCGGGGGACTCTGTGGTCACTCCTGAAGGTTTTTTTTGTTTTGTTTTGTTTTGCTTTGCTTTTTGGGTCACACCTGGCAATGCACAGGGGTTACTCTTGGCTCTGCACTCAGGAATTACCCCTGGCCGTGCTCAGGGAACCATATGGGATGCTGGGATTTGAACCCAGGTCGGCCGCATGCAAGGCAAACGCCCTACCCGCTGTGCTATCTCTCCAGCCCCCTCCTGAAGTTTCTTGGCCTCACTGACCCGGTGGTTCAATGTTCGCCCAAAGGAAGGTGCAGGGCTGGACATCACCATGGTCAAATCCAGACGGATGAGCAGGGAGAGGGGAGTGTCAGCCACCAAAGCAGGGCTGGGGATCTCCAAAGCTTACGCCTTAACCCCTGTACAAGGTCTCACCAACTAACGTGAAAATGACATTCCACGGGACAACAGTATCAGTCACGTTTACTTGATGAAAAATGACCCACTGCTGGGACCAGAGCCATAGTAGAGTGGGGAGGGCACTTGTCTCGCACTCAGCTGACCCGGATTCAATCCCCAGCAGCCCATATCGTCCCCTGGGCACTGCCAGGAGTCACCCCTGAGCATCACCAGGTGTGGCCCCAAAAGAAAAAAAAAATGAAAAAGAAAAGTGATCTACTGCATAACAGGTATAAAGCCGGGAACATTTAGATGCATGATGCACATGTTTAAGTCACAGACCAAGTCAAGCACGCCGATATTAAGGACACAGGGAAGAAGTCACGTTCCCTGAGTCAGTCACCATGGAGGGGCAGGGGCAGAAATAAAGCACAGGCGTTAAGCTCTCACCTTGCACGTGGGAGACCCTGATTTGACTCCCGGCTACTGTAAATGGCTTCCCCAAACACCGCCAGGGGTCACTCCTGAGCACAGAGCCCGGAATAGTCCCTGAGCACTGCCAGGTTGGCTCAAATACCCTTTTCCCCCCAGGAAAAGATAGAGATGGCAGGGTCGGCACTGACCTCTGACTTCTAGTGGGTTTCTCTAGCCTCACATCACTGCCCTACATCTAGGGATAACCCGGAAGGGATTCTCTTTCGTAACAATACATGCAAATATTTGGACATACAAGCCTCGCCCTAGCGGAAACCTGCAGAGATTCTAGCAGACTTTCAAAGGATTTCCAGGCCAGAACACATTAAGGACAATGGACAATTTGGAGGATGACATGACTCAATTGTCATAGATTTAAGCTTCATTCGTGGCAAAATAATGTGACTTGATTTCCATTGCAAGTAAAGTAGTTCCAGGGCTATTTCCCGGCGGGTAAGCCGGCCCCCAGCTCTGGTGCCGTGATCTGCGCCCTCCCACGGCGTCGCCTGCTCTAGACTGCCCTGTCATGCAGGTGGGCAGCGAACAGACGGGCACCGCAGGGCAGAATCTCTGCTTGAGTCACCAGTGAGCATCAGGCCGGCCATCGAGGCCTGACGGGAACCAGCCAGGCACAGACATAGCTGAAGGAGGATGCAGAATCCTCGGCTTTGTTTTGGTTTGGTTTGGGGGCCACACCCAGAAAATCAGTCTGGGAAGTGCTCAGGGGCCAAACCCAGGTGGGCTGCACCCAGGGCAAGCACCTCATCCCTGCACTAGGTCTCCTGCCCTGAAATCCTCAATCCTCATTTTTGTTCTTTCCTTCACTGTATCACTGTCATCCCATTGCTCATCGATTTGCTCGAGCGGGCACCAGTAATGTCTCATTGTGAGACTTGTTGTTACTGTTTTTGGCATATGGAATACGCCACGGGGAGTTTGCCAGGCTCTGCCGTGCGGGTGGGATACTCTCGGTAGCTTGCCGGGCTCTCCAAGAGGGACGGAGGAATCGAACCCAGATCGACTGCGTGCAACACAAACACCCTACCCACTGTGCTATTGCTCCAGCCCTTCAAGATGTAACTCTTAAAATAATGCCTGTAGGTCTGATCAATTATACTTCAGTAAACCTGGGAGGTAGGAGAGAAAATGCTTTGTGAGGAAGAGGAACCTACTGTGTGGTCCCC